>NW_021163159.1:272500-521822 GCF_004324835.1 Dendronephthya gigantea | reverse complement strand
CTTTTTCACCCGAAAGTGGAAAGAAATGCAGCATACGATCGGACGCAACCGACCCCTCCACCACGACGAGCGATGTTCGTTTCGCACTTGTTACTAATTCACGGAGCACATATACCCCTCTTATATAGCAACTTTGAAGCAAAACTTCGATTAACGCAACGCCTTTTTACCCGAAGGTGGAAAGAAAGCCAGCCATACGATTGGACGCATTTGACTTCCTCACCAACAGCAATGTTGATTTCGCACTCGAACTCATTCACAGAGCACATGCCCCTCATATATAGTAAAAATATTAACCGGAGAACCGTTCGCCGCAACATCCTCCTTGAAGATCGATGTTGACAATGTTTCACAAACCGCATTCCATCTTCCCAAACATCCTCCTTGGTCATGACCCGAGCAAGCTAACTTCGGCGACATCGTTATTTCGCTCGAATCGACCACAGCGAAATCGCGACCTTTTTTCGAGCATGTTCGAGATACCTCGACATTTTCCCCAACTACTGCGGGTCCAAACCGGGACTTTTTTGGACATGTTCGGGAGAATTCGATTTTCACCCGTCTTAGTGCTGGTCGAAATCGAGACTTTTTCGAACTTGTTCGAAAGACCTCGAGTTTTTCCCTTCTTGGTCGGGGTCAAAATCGCTACTTACCCGAACATGTTAAAGAAGATCTCGAGTTGTTCCCCTCTTCTGCCGTTCATGTTAGAGAGACTACGACTTGTTGGCCTCTTCTGCCGAACATGTTCGATCGACCTCGAGTTGTTGGCCTCTTCTGCGGACATGTTCAAGAGACAAGGACTTGTTCTGCTCTTAGGTCGACTTCGCCGAGGATGTTCGAGTTTTGGAAAAAAAAACAAATCGCAGAAAAAGGGTTTAATCTCAGCAGATCATAGCAACAAGGCTACTTTCTATTGCTTACATTACCCCGTTCTTTATTTAAGTCGTCTGCAAATGATTTAGCTCTGGAAAATTTAGATTTTGATCGTTGTAGTGCTTGGGAGCATGGTCCGCTCCGTGGGCACGTTGTGACGCAGGAGGCGCGAAAGATCGCGTCTGTTATTCGTGTTCGCTTAAGTCGTCCAGAGAAAAGGAATCGTTGCGTTCTAGCACGAATTCTGGTTTAGAGGCGTTCAATCATAATTTAACAGATGGTAGCTTCGACCATTGTCTTTTCAGGCAAATTGCATGAAAATCTCATGTCAATATCAACTAACACATTTCGCTAACTCGGCGTTCAGTTGATCCCGCCACACCAGTTCTGCATACTAAAAATGGCCCACTAAGAGCTTGCATTCGAGCGTCCGGCTTCAATCGAGCGAGTGGGACTTCTTACCAATTTAAAGTTTGAGAATAGGTTAAGGTCATTTCTACCCTAAGACCTCTAATCATCCGCTTTACCTGATAAAACTGCATGTATGAACTCCATCTTTCCTGATGGAAACTTCGGAGGGAACCAGCTACTAGATGGTACGATGAAGCAAAACATCGATTAACGCAACGCCTTTTCACCCGAAGGCAGAAAGAAAGGTGGCATACGATCGGATGCAGCTGACTTCCCCACCACGACAAGGCGACGTTCGTTTCGCTCTCGTACTAATTCACGGAGCAAAGGCCTCTCATAATTTATAGGCAACTTCGAAGCAAAACATCGATCAACGCAACGTCTTTTCACCCGAAGGCCGTAAGAAAGCCGGCATACGATCAGACGCAGCCGACTTTCTTCCCACGATTGGCGTTGTTCGTTTCGCACACGCACTCATTCACGGAGCACATGCCCCTCATTCATATATAACTAACTTCGAACACAAACTTCGATAAAAACAACGCTTTTTCACCCGAAAGTGGAAAGAAATGCAGCATACGATCGGACGCAACCGACTTCCCCACCACGACGAGCGATGTTCGTTTCGCACTTGTACTAATTCACGGAGTACATGCTCCTCAGTTATAGCCCAACCTCGAACACAAACTTCGATAAAAACAACGCTTTTTCACCCGAAAGTGGAAAGAAATGCAGCATACGATCGGACGCAACCGACTTCCCCACCACGACGAGCGATGTTCGTTTTGCACTCGTACTAATTCACGGAGCACATATACCCCTCTTATATAGCCAACTTTGAAGCAAAACTTCGATTAACGCAACGCCTTTTTACCCGAGGGTGGAAAGAAAGCCAGCCATACGATTGGACGCATTTGACTTCCTCACCACAACGAGCAATGTTGATTTCGCACTCGAACTCATTCACAGAGCACATGCCCCTCATATATAGTAAAAATATTAACCGGAGAACCGTTCGCCGCAACATCCTCCTTGAAGATCGATGTTGACAATGTTTCACAAACCGCATTCCATCTTCCCAAACATCCTCCTTGGTCATGACCCGAGCAAGCTAACTTCGGCGACATCGTTATTTCGCTCGAATCGACCACAGCGAAATCGCGACCTTTTTTCGAGCATGTTCGAGATACCTCGACATTTTCCCCAACTACTGCGGGTCCAAACCGGGACTTTTTTGGACATGTTCGGGAGAATTCGATTTTCACCCGTCTTAGTGCTGGTCGAAATCGAGACTTTTTCGAACTTGTTCGAAAGACCTCGAGTTTTTCCCTTCTTGGTCGGGGTCAAAATCGCTACTTACCCGAACATGTTAAAGAAGATGTCGAGTTGTTCCCCTCTTCTGCCGTTCATGTTAGAGAGACTACGACTTGTTGGCCTCTTCTGCCGAACATGTTCGATCGACCTCGAGTTGTTGGCCTCTTCTGCGGACATGTTCAAGAGACAAGGACTTGTTCTGCTCTTAGGTCGACTTCGCCGAGGATGTTCGAGTTTTGGAAAAAAAAACAAATCGCAGAAAAAGGGTTTAATCTCAGCAGATCATAGCAACAAGGCTACTTTCTACTGCTTACATTACCCCGTTCTTTATTTAAGTCGTCTGCAAATGATTTAGCTCTGGAAAATTTAGATTTTGATCGTTGTAGTGCTTGGGAGCATGGTCCGCTCCGTGGGCACGTTGTGACGCAGGAGGCGCGAAAGATCGCGTCTGTTATTTCGTGTTCGCTTAAGTCGTCCAGAGAAAAGGAATCGTTGCGTTCTAGCACGAATTCTGGTTTAGAGGCGTTCAATTCATCTAAATTTAACAGATGGTAGCTTCGCCACATTGTCTTTTCAGGCAAATGCATGAAAATCTCATGTCAATAACAACAACACATTTCGCTAACTCGGCGTTCAGTTGATCCCGCAACACCAGTTCTGCATACTAAATGGCCCACTAAGCTTGCATTCGAGCGTCCGGCTTCAATCGAGCGAGTGGGACTTCTTACCAATTTAAAGTTTGAGAATAGGTTAAGGTCATTTCTACCCTAAGACCTCTAATCATCCGCTTTACCTGATAAAACTGCATGTATGAACTCCATCTTTCCTGATGGAAAACTTCGGGAGGAACCAGCTACTAGATGGTACGATGAAGCAAAACATCGATTAAACGCAACGCCTTTTCACCCGAAGGCAGAAAGAAAGGTGGCATACGATCGGATGCAGCTGACTTCCCCACCACGACAAGGCGACGTTCGTTTCGCTCTCGTACTAATTCACGGAGCAAAGGCCTCTCATAATTTATAGGCAACTTCGAAGCAAAACATCGATCAACGCAACGTCTTTTCACCCGAAGGCGGTAAGAAAGCCGGCATACGATCAGACGCAGCCGACTTTCTTCCCACGATTGGCGTTGTTCGTTTCGCACACGCACTCATTCACGGAGCACATGCCCCTCATTCATATATAACTAACTTCGAACACAAACTTCGATAAAAACAACGCTTTTTCACCCGAAAGTGGAAAGAAATGCAGCATACGATCGGACGCAACCGACTTCCCCACCACGACGAGCGATGTTCGTTTCGCACTTGTACTAATTCACGGAGTACATGCTCCTCAGTTATAGCCCAACCTCGAACACAAACTTCGATAAAAACAACGCTTTTTCACCCGAAAGTGGAAAGAAATGCAGCATACGATCGGACGCAACCGACTTCCCCACCACGACGAGCGATGTTCGTTTCGCACTTGTACAAATTCACGGAGTACATGCTCCTCAGTTATAGCCCAACCTCGAACACAAACTTCGATAAAAACAACGCTTTTTCACCCGAAAGTGGAAAGAAATGCAGCATACGATCGGACGCAACCGACTTCCCCACCACGACGAGCGATGTTCGGTTTTTGCAGTTTGCCGTCACCTCCGCAGTTTGCCGTCACCTCCGTAGCCCAGTTTGCCGTCACCTCCGCACCTCGTGGTCGTGTGTAGACGTGTACTTTGCTCCGCTGAAAATATTGTGAATTCGCCAAGTAATTGCTGCTGTAAAAATTTCTAACTACAATTGGCTTAGTACATATTACGGTTTTAATTTGCCTACACCATGGCGTGTATAAATCAAAGCGAATCTTCGACTCAACCTACTATCAACAATCAACTCGTAGTCGAGGGATCAAAAATCAAATGGAATGGCTCCTTCGAAGATCTGAAAGCTTTTACCGAGCTGCGCTTGGGTTTAGGAGGCAACTGGACATCACCTGGTGGATCAACTAAGCTCTTTAGCAGCGATGAAATAACAATAAAATACTCGAAGAAATCGTCAGTATTATCATTCGAAGGCGAAGCTTCTCTGAAAATCAAAGACCTAGTCAAAGACATATATCTAACTAATAAGGCAGCATCTGAACACAAAGCGGACGGTGAACCCTTGACCGAAACGAGAGAGACTGTGCAAAGCGATTGCGAATTACTCGAATCACAAACAGGCGGCGAAGCCATTGCAAAACATCAAAGCTCAAAGATCGGGAATTTGCATTTCATCTCGGAGTCAACAGACACTGATTTGCATACAAACTCACGAGACTGTAACCTGAACACTGATAAGGTACAGCTAAATGATCAAAACTACACAAGTAATTTAAATAGTACAAACTTCAACAAAAACCCAAAAGAAGTTTACGAAATTGAATCTAAGCTAGAGAAATATACCCAGAGTGTTACTCAAAAACTAGAGGCTCTTGCTGATGAAATTTCAACAATTAAAGAAACCAAAGAGAACAAAGCATATGCTATCCTGGTCTTAGAGGACGTTGTTAACGAGTTAAGGAAGGAAAAACTGCAACTTAACCGGGAAAATAACGAGCTAAAAGAGAAAAATAGGAACTTGTTCCAATCTCTGTCCGAAGCTAGAGCTAAAGTTCTGGACCTCCAGGAAGAGAAATCGAGTCTGATGACCTCACTGAAGCTGGTCCAACGTGAAAAAGTTCTACCGGCAGAGAGGGAGAGAATTAAAGAACTGGAAATTGAGAACGATAGTTTAAGAGCAGCTGCAAGATCCCTACAAGAAGACCTCAATGATGGAAGCAAAACACAGAAACGGGATTATACCAAAGTAAAGAGCTCTAGTAAAGATACATCTGAAAGCGTTTTTGAGTCAAAGAATCGGTACGAAGTCCTCAGCATCAGTGATCAAGAAGACGATGCCAATGATTCTGTGAGCAAAGTATCTTTAGACAAAACCTTGGAAACTGGTCATCGGAATGAGAACACTAACACAACTCATAAAGGCACAAAATCCAAGCGAAACATCCTACTAATTGGAGATTCAATGATCAAGGATATTAATCCTCACAAGATATCAAAAAGCTCAGTTCGAAAGTTAATATATCCTGGGAAAAGAGCTGAGGAAATAGCAAATGAATTCCAAAAAGCTCATGTGCATTCCTCTCCCACAGATGTTATCATACACGCTGGAACGAATAACTTAATACAGAACTCGAGTAAAGAATGCTGCGACAATATTAAGCATCTAAGCTCCACAGTACAAAACAAGTTTAAAGATGCCAGAATCGCAATATCTGGCCTAATATCGAGAGGAGATATTGACGTAGCAACAAAGATTCATGAAACCAATAAATTACTATACAATCTATGCAAGAAAAAAGGATATACATTCATCGCAAATAAGAACATAGACGAATCCTGCCTCAATGGCTCTAAGTTACACCTTAATACAAAGGGATCAGCGCTCCTGGCTGTCCATTTTATCAAATTTCTTCGGCGACTTTCACATCCAACTGTTGAGGATTTTCCGAAGGAACTTCATCATCTGGGGAGCTTCTGAGGATGATCATACCACAGACGCCAAGGAAAAGAATTCATCGTTAGACAAATCGTTATATAACGCGGAAAAGAGTACTTATGCCACAAATAACAATGATCTGGCGAACACACGTCAATAATAGGTAGTGTGGACGACCAATCTGCTGTGCGGGAGTCTGAATCTGTACCGAGTGTAAATCGTAAGTGTACTAATATTAATTATAAACCATTTGGCAAAGGTCTAGTTATGGCCTCACTAAATATTAATAGCCTTTTTGCGCATATTGATGAATTTCGAATATTTATGAAAGAATCTGATATTGATGTTATCTCAATTAACGAAACAAAGCTTGATTCTTTAATTGGAGATAACGAAGTCCATATACCCGGCTATGAAATAGTAAGGAAAGATAGGAGAACAAATGGGAGACATGGGGGTGGTGTTTGTTTCTATGTAAGATGCAACCTTAATTACAAAATTTGCGATGATTTAAGCTCTGACGATTTAGAATATTTAACAGTTGAAATAACTAAGCCTCGGTCTAAATCTCTTTTAATTAGCACTTGGTATCGACCTCCAGATCTGCCAACGTATTACTTTGATTATTTTGAGAAAATAATACAGAAGGTAGATTTGACGAATCATGACTACTTTCTATTAGGTGACATAAATGTGGACCTTATGCCGGGAGCAACATCAGCCAATGCTAATAAAAAATGATATATTTGAAATTTTTGGCCTCACACAACTAATTAAAGAACCCACTAGAACTACACCATATTCCTCAACGCTAATTGATCTTTGCGTTACAAATGCCCCAACAAAGATCATAAATCAGGTATAATTGATCTTTCCATAAGTGATCATGTTTTAGTTTATATGACACATAAGGTTCATTATAAGAAAAGCGGAAGCGCGATTAGTTGAAATAAGGAGTATGAAAAATTTTCATAGAGGAAACTTTATAGGAGATTTAAAACAACAGCAATGGTTAGAATTAAATTTGTGCAATGAACCTAATGAAATGTGGGTAAGATGGAAAGGGATGTTACTTAATTGCATTGATAAACATGCTCCACTCAGATTAAAAAGAATTGGGAAAAAGAAATCCCCTTGGATAACTAATCAATTAAAACAAAAAATGCGCCAGAGAGATTTTTTGAAAAAGAAAGCAAAAATGACTGGAGACACATTGATCTGGCAACAATATAAATCATTAAGGAACTCTACGAATAATGAAATTAAAAAAGTGAAAAGTCAATATTTTACTGATAACCTTGAGACCAACCAGAACAATCCAAAGTCAACTTGGAAACTTATTAATGAATTAAGCTCTCGTAATAATTCTAGTCATAAGACCATATCTAATATTACAATTGGCGAAGAAACAATAAATGCGCCTAAGGACATAGCCGAAATGTTTAATTCTCACTTTGCAAAAGTAGGTGAGAATTTAGCATCTGATATACCACCATCTGCTGTGGAACCGGAGGTTTATATTGAGCCAACTGAAACCACATTTTCATTGACACCTCCCACAATAAATACAGTTTGTAGTAAATTAAGAACGATTAACGAAAAGAAAGCATCAGGTCTGGATAAAATACCCTGCAAACTTTTAAAACTTGCAGCTGAAATCGTTGCCCCATCATTAACTCTAATATTTGATAAGATTATAACTACTGGCATATTCCCAACGGAATGGAAGTTAGCAAGAGTTACGCCGATTTTTAAGAAAGGTAGAAAAGATGATATGGACAACTATCGACCAATATCCGTAATTTCATGTGTTGCTAAGATTTTTGAAAAACTGATTTTTGATCAGCTATATGAGTATTTAAATGCTAATAATTTGATATCCAAAATTCAATCCGGTTTTCGATCGTTGCACAGTACATTAACTGCCTTATTAGAAGCAACGGACAAATGGTCAATCAACATAGATAATGGCTTACTCAATGGAGTGGTCTTTATCGACCTCAAAAAAGCATTTGATACCATTGATCACACCATTCTCTTACGGAAGCTAAGAATATATGGTGTTGACCAAAGCGGCATCAAACTCTTTGAATCATATCTAAACAACCGAGGCCAAAGATGTTGCGTAAATGGTGAATTATCTGAGGCTGTTAAAATAAGTTGTGGTGTGCCTCAAGGTAGCAACTTGGGGCCACTATTGTTTTTAATTTACATTAACGATTTGCCTAATTGTCTGGAAAGAGCCTCTCCGAGAATGTTTGCTGATGATACTAATATAAGTATTGCGGCAAAATCTGTAACAGAGCTTGAATCAATAATTAACTCTGAATTGAAAAATCTTAATCAATGGCTCATAGCTAACAAACTGAGTCTAAATGTCGCTAAAACGGAATTTATGATAATTGGATCTCGTCAACGGTTAATGATACACAATAATGAACAAATAAACATCGAAATTGACGGGAAGATAATCAAGAGAGTTAAAGATACGAAATCATTAGGATTACAAATTGATGAGCACCTAGTATGGGCGCGACACGTTGAAGGCATTTCCAAAAAGGTTGCGTCGGCAATTGGTGCTCTTAAAAGGATACGCCAGTTCATAGATACAAGCACTGCCCTCAAAATTTACGGAGCTTTGATTCAACCGTATTTTGATTATTGTAGCTCAGTTTGGGATGGTTTAAATATCACGTTAAATGATAAATTGCAAAAACTGCAAAATAGAGCAGCGAGGGTAATTACCAAATCTGGATACGATGCAAGTTCCAGCGACCTTTTCACTAAACTAGGTTGGGACAATCTTTCGACACGCCAGAAAAAACACAAGGCTGTAATAATGTTCAAAATTCTTAACGATTTAACACCAAATTATCTCCGTAATTTATTTGAATTCCACAGCACAGGATACAATTTGAGAAACTCTGAAAATGCTTTATTTGTACCAAAACCGCGAACAAATTATGCTAAACGAAGTTTTAGTTATAGTGGCGCGGTGTTGTGGAATGAGTTACCTCAAAATGTACGAGCATTATGCTCTCTTAACCAATTTAAAAGGGAGATTGACAACATTTTTTCCCTATAAAACAGACTCTCGCACGGCAATCTTGTAAATCAGTTTATATATCTGTATTTTAAATTGTATTGTATTGTGTTGTATTTAGTAATTTTGTCTCTAAATATCTAATGAATGTATATAATTATAGCCCACTTTTTATACTGTAGATTTTACCGTGCTTAAATAAAGTTTTGATTGATTGATTGATTGCACTCGTACTAATTCACGGAGCACATATACCCCTCTTATATAGCCAACTTTGAAGCAAAACTTCGATTAACGCAACGCCTTTTTACCCGAAGGTGGAAAGAAAGCCAGCCATACGATTGGACGCATTTGACTTCCTCACCACAACGAGCAATGTTGATTTCGCACTCGCACTCATTCACAGAGCACATGCCCCTCATATATAGTAAAAATATTAACCGGAGAACCGTTCGCCGCAACATCCTCCTTGAAGATCGATGTTGACAATGTTTCACAAACCGCATTCCATCTTCCCAAACATCCTCCTTGGTCATGACCCGCGACATCGCTATTTCGCTCGAATCGACCACAGCGAAATCGCGACCTTTTTTCGAACATGTTCGAGATACCTCGACATTTTCCCCAACTACTGCAGGTCCAAACCGGGACTTTTTTGGACATGTTCGGGAGAATTCGATTTTCACCCGTCTTAGTGCTGGTCGAAATCGAGACTTTTTCGAACTTGTTCGAAAGACCTCGAGTTTTTCCCTTCTTGGTCGGGGTCGAAATCGCTACTTACCCGAACATGTTAAAGAAGATCTCGAGTTGTTCCCCTCTTCTGCCGTTCATGTTAGAGAGACTACGACTTGTTGGCCTCTTCTGCCGAACATGTTCGATCGACCACGAGTTGTCGGCCTCTTCTATAACGTCACACTCTCACCCTGCGTGGAGACCACGCATAACTTCGGGAAAATCCGACAGTTTTCGATAAATTAAATTGGTCTTCTTCCTCCTCTCTTGTCGTTGGCATGTATCGAGGTAAATCTGACTTATCCCTATCATATGTTTCTTCGTACGAAGCGGGCTCGGATAGGATAGCAATCCCCTCTCTTTCTATAAACAGTTCCTTGAATGGATTTTCCCGATGTTTCCTTTCGCAGCTTTGTTTATTGTTCATTTCGTAAGTCACTTCTGAACTTTCATCTAATGCAAGGTTAAGAATGCTTTTCAGCTCATGTTTTGGTGGTATTTTCCCGTTTAAAAGTTTTTTAGAATATCTTGTATTATCAGGGCCGTAACTACAACGATAATTGGGGGGGATGTTTATTCATATATTCAGTTCTGCCCTACGGATTTCTTTTGTAAGTGCAATAGCTCGCAATGGAAATCCGTCGGGCAGAACTGAATAATTATATTCATTGTTCATTACACCCCCCCAATTATCGTTCTAGTTACAGCCCTTTACACCCCCCCAATTATCGTTCTAGTTACAGCCCTGCTTGTATAGCGTACACATGCTTTCGCAATAGCTACCAGTTTCAAAATCCGTTTATATCATAACTTTGATCTTCGTCCGCCTCTAAGAAGCTCCACTTCAATTTGACTCGTGATAGACTTTTCTAATTTCGATACAGCTGTCATCCTGCTTCTCATATTTGCTGTTCAATTTCCTTATTGAGCTTATTTATAGATTGTCTTTCTTGCCGTAGTTTAGACATTTCTGCTGCGTGAAATTTTTCCTGCCCACCGCTGTAAAGTGTTTCACAACTATCGAAAGGACAAGTACGAGATGAATGCCCCAACCGCATGTGGCAATTATGACATATCGAACCCCTTTTGCCGTTTTTGTAATTTTACGTTCTCGATTCTTTTTCTTAACTTTGTTTCATCGTCCTCAAGTTTCTTCTTAGCCTGGCATTTTAATTTTCATTTATTTTCGACTGGCAATTAGAAATATACCTTTGCAGAGGTGTATCGGCGTTTCAACTTTGCCCATTGGGTTCTGCCCGTTCTCCAGATTTATTGACAGTGGCAGTCACTATATGACATGCAGGGAAAGTAAAGTTTTCTTTTACTTGCAGCGTTCTTTCCAGCCAGTGGCGTGGGTTTGTCCTCGTCCATTGTTGTGCATTGTTTTTTTTTTCGCTGGCGACTTTGACGTCAAGGAATCGACAACTCTGATACTTAGTCGGAAGATGTTTTCATGATTCTGCATTTGGGTTATGCAATGAAGAGCATCTTAATTCAAAAGCGTCATCGTTACTCGTTGTTACGTATTTATTTTCGTCGTCCTTTTCGATGTAGAAGAACTCTCATGACACGCAATTTGACGAATTCGATTCGCGAATGACGCAAATTTCATATCACAAAGTGTATCCCGAACAAAGTTGATAATCGTTCATAACCACCCCCGTAAAACACTTTCACTAATAGTAGACATTTTCAGTTCAGACGATATGTACTGACATCTATGCATGTGTAATATATAGCATATGTATGTGTAATATTCTATATTTTCGTTATATTCTATATAATTGCGTCTGTCAAGTCAGGGATATTTTCGACACTTTCGTAATTTTGGTAATTTTTGGGGAATTTACTAATCGTAAATCCATTCAAGATTGAGCAATGAGATGTCTATATCTAACATGCCTGTTTATCTTGAACGCCATAACAAAGCTACAAATTTTGGTTACAATTATAGGCAAAAGTGAAATGTTTTGATCATGAAACTAATTGTTTCGGCCCATCCCACAAAAAGTTTGAAAGTCAAAACAAATGTGTTTCCGTTGAAAAACGCATTAATTCAAACTTTTTAAAACCTTGTTTCGAGTGCACGGTTAATGGAAGCTCGCAAATGGTTGTAACTGCCATTTTCAAATTCGTAGTGCAGGAATTGCACATTTAGTCGGTAACCTTTTAATCACATACCCCGTGACGTTATAATGTTAACATTCTTGTTAATGATCGTTAATTCCGAACGCACATCACTAATCTGTGATTACTATACTAGTTTAATCCATTATACCTACTGTACTCTAGCTTATAATTTATCAAGTGGCCAATGCACTACAGAAGACACAGATTGCTCGCAGATTTCGAATGCATTGTGGAATATAATATGGATCCAACTGTATATGAAAACATTCACTGTTGATTGCTTTACTCGATTTGTCCAGTGGTTTTATGCATTTTCTTCCAGGCGCTTCCTTCCCCGCATCCTCCCCAAAATTCCCTGTGCGCTCGCTCACCTTAGCCACTGATCTATGTAAAGGCCTGTAGTGTGCCTACATTTATAGTTATTTAAAGCGCCTGGGTACGAGGCTGCCAGGAATGTCTTCTTGGCCACTGCCCCTGATATTATATATATATTGTATGCATGATCCAGGCCTCCACGCGGAAATTTGGTAGGTAAATAGTGGCAGTCCTCAGGTTTTTCCGCGTACTGTGTGTGCCTAGAGCATACCCAGTAGGCGAAAAAAACCAGGAACGAGGATGTGCATGGACAAATACGGGAACATATACCATATACATTTACTTTGAGATATAGAATCTAATCATTTAAGAGGAAAGGGTACCTTTGCCCCGCTTGCCACTGCTGGTAAAAGGCAAGGGGGGCAGTTGCCCGGTGAAGATGGCTTGTTTATCATCAGATTGGAATATAGCTGTCATCTGTGCTTTCGAACTGATTCCTAGTGTAAACAATCCAAATGTCTACTACCACATTCTATTAATTCCGTTGTTAAGGCAAATATCAGACGATTTGGAATGGAGTGGCAGTCATGAAAAGCGCCGTCGACTTGGTTACTTTGCAAGATTTGCTTGGCCGTGAAAAACCGGCGACAATTATCGAATTTGGCAGTTATGCAGGAGGATGTGCCTTATGGTATGCCGACACATTAAAATGTTTTGGTGTGAAATCCCACGTTTATTCTCTCGACATTACACCCGAATACTTGCACGAAACAGCGAAAAAGAGAGATGAGATTACTTTCATCACAGCTGATGTCTCGAAAGATATGGAGAAGGTCCTCCCGGAGAAAATGTTGAAGGTATGCTCACTCACGTTGAAGATTCACTCAACGTCATTTGCCGTGTGCACATCTCATTATCTACAGTTTGAATTGCATACGACGCGACCAAAGTGCGACGTATAACCTAAGCTTAACCTACGTAAAATGCTTCTCAAAATTTTAGATGAAATATTAATTACAATAGTTCACATGCATCATGCAGGGCAGCAGAGCTTTTCTGATCGTATATATGTTATATATTAACACGCGTAAATTTTGCCATGCCTTACAAAATTTCCTTACAACAACCCCTAGACACGATTAACGGGAGGTTTTTTTTCTTTTCACGTTTAATATTTTTGTAAAATCTCGTAAACGAATGATTCATCCTAGCCTCTTTAATGAAACAAAGCATTTGGCAAATTAACGTGGTGACAAAGTGCACAAAATATACTTAATGGCAAACTTTAGAATCAAATACAATTGTTCTACTTCAATTTATTCTACTTGCCTTTCAAATTTCAATGAAATAAAAAGCAAAAGAACAGTGATATACGCATAATGCGTACTGCGATTGAAGACCAACCACTATGTGCGAGCGCCTGGGGTTGAAAACCACCCCAAGCACCCCAGCGCGCTTTTTTTGGCCACTGAACTCTATGTATTAGCTGAATGAAACCTATATAACTTTTGTTTTTTCAAAAACCGCCTGGGTACGAGGCTATATTTGAAGACTGTCAAATGACGTGGAGGAAAATCCTGGCCCCAAGACTATAAATGATATAATTGATTCTACCTGTACAACACATGATCAATTAATCATGTCAATGGTGTAGTAGACAGTGTGTAGCTATGTCATTGTTTGCAATTGTTTACAACGAAATTAAATCAGTGAATATTTGGGATCATTCAATTCTTAACGATAAACACAATGTCAATAAGGGAAACAGTTGTATAGAATTATCAACCAGTAAATAAAATTTATTTATTCAGTGTTAATTGAAGTTTTTGAGTCATCACCAATCACACTTCATCTTTCAGTGAAAATAGTCGACCATATGCGTTTAGCTTTATCGCAGCCAGTGCTTTAGAGGCTACCACATGCACGCGTTGCGTACGTGTTTTTATCATTCGGCACGAAAAGAGTAAAAGTGCAGCAGTAAACATTGCTCGTTATTAAATTCTAATGCATTATTAAAGCAGACATTTATGAACTCTCGCAAATTAACTAAATGTTAAATATTGAAGCTTTAAACCATTAAAACACTACAAAATCCTCAAGGACTACTGACTGGACGTCAAATCTTATCTCCCGAATATTCAATGTAATTCCTAATCTCCAGGCGGTGTAATTCCTCATCTCCAGAATTAGTACCCTCGCACGGTGCACTCTGTACGACATAGTCGACAGATAAAACGACCGTATAGTGCTTTTAAACCGACGTGAACGGACTCTTTATGTTTTATTATCGCTTTCCATTGTGAAGATTGATGTAGTAAAGTGAATTTACTCCATGATCGAAGAACAATGCAGTTTTATTCATGCCGATGTTGTGCTCTCCTAAGGTTATCCTTTTGTTTACAGGAGTTACCACATCCTTGGTTTATCTCTGAAGATTGTCATGTTCGTCTGGAAAAATCTCTGGGCCATTTAGAGCCGTTCATGAAACCTGGAGATTACATGCTAGTCGAGGATACACACCCGTTATCAAATGCGAACTATCCGGGTCAAGGTATTACGTAATAACAATTGTAGAAACTGACAATCACTTTTATTATTAGCATACTAAAATTACTGGATTCTATTTGGTCCAGAAGAGTATACTCATATTTTATTGATTTTGACTGCAGTGCAATGATTTTTCGAAGTATGGAATGGCGGAAATTTTGGATACAAACTAAACAGCCCAGGACCTGGAAGAACTAAAAATAACGGACAAAAGTTTGGCAGGACAATTTTGCAAATTTGGGCTCGCCCCCCGGCCTTTCAAATTTTAACAAAATTTGAAAGAGAGTTATCCAATGTAGAATTTGTACATGTATATAATTTCTTGTTCAGAAAACGATATACAACATAAATAACTTGGGCGGGAATTTAAGCTAAAAGAAATTTCAAAATACTCCCGTATTTTTTGAAGAGAAAATGCATACATTCTGCCAAAGCATCCTGAATTTAGCCGCGAACATTTCCGGCGGCCATCTTGCAAATTGCCTAATTTCTCCCTTTGTTGGATTGATTGATATTTGCACGCTGAAAACAGAATCAATTGGACATCCGAATAGCTCAATTAATACCCAGTTTTCTTTTGTAATCGCAGAACAAATGAAATAATTTAACTATACATGGTCACCCCCTTGCACGTGAATAAAATACAAAAACTATAAATACTTCTGCATCACAACTATATAAGAGCGGTTTTCCACTAGGCGGAATAAAAGTCCGCCTAGTTAACGCGGGATATCGATCAAGCTCGTGAATGCATGCATAGCAATAGTTACGCAGATCATCGTAACTGAAACAGGAAAGGATTTGATTAATGATTATAAATTTTTCACAATATAGGTTCAACTTCAAGCGATTTCGACGAAGCTGGTCTTGGAAAACACGACGATTTGAGAAATTTTTTGAAAGCTCGTCCTGGAAAATTTCTCGTTGACTGCCATTACACAGATTTTTTTGGGTATAGTTTTTCAATTCGCAATTTTTTTGCGTGCATGCATGCTTTATACAACCAACCACGCGCAATTGCAAAAGCAAAGAAAAATATAATGCATGTATCATGTATATATACATTATATATATTATATATATAATTATATATATATATATATTAATATTATATATATTATATATATATATATATATAATATATATATATATATATTTATATATAATATTCTGTGGGGCAGCTATATCGCACTAATAGCATGCATTTAAAATGCACTGCGTTTTTTGGTAAAAAGGTTTTTAAAGCCCTCAAGAAAAGCTTTGTTACCCCATCTTCATTTTCGCTTCGGCCCTAACTCCACTTAAATTAGCCTATAACTGCCAAAGTCAAGATTATATAATTATGAGAACACAGAAGTGAGATATAACAATGCTTTATTCCACATCAAAACGCTTAGACACCGGATGGAGGACTAACAAAACTGAATCAAAACGAGGTAGCCTCGACATCACCAAACCTGTGTAAATCAGCGAGCAAGGCACTGAACAAACAAGTTATCATTTATCTGTAACGATACCCTGAACAAAATAAATAACGCAAAGTCTATAACCACATCGATAAGCGATCCAGAAGATGAATGTAAAACCGTGTCACACTAACCTGGAGAAATATCCTGCATAACATAACATTCGAAATTTCCGATTCACTCGCCGACGAAGAAGAGCTGCTAGAGCTCGAAGAAGAGGAAGAATAGTCAAATTTTGACCTTCTTGACTTCTTTGAAGGTTTTTTCATACTTCTGGAAGCCTTACGCTTCCCTTCGTGAGCCCGAACGCCCAGCGGTCTTTGGCCAAAGTTTTTCCTAGTCGCTTCGAGACCGGTTGTTTTGGTCGCAAAGGAACTTGTGGCGTTGACTGAGGTTGATTCTCTGACTCCTCAGTGACCGATTCAGGCACTGCCTGACCATCGGGTGCCATATATAACCTTTCAAAATTCGCAAGCAATTTTTTACTTTGAGTTTTATTTCGGACACGACGAAAACACGCGTCTGCTGTGAAAGCGAGCTACCTCGTTTTGATTTAGTTTTGTTGGACTTAGTCCTCCTCAATTGTGTCAGCGTTTTGATGTGGAATAAAGCGTTGTTATATCGTGCTTCTCTGTTCGAAATAATAATCAATGATCGCAGTGTCAAATATTATCAAATATATTTCAAAAACGTGATTATTATGTGTTAACATGCAGTTTTATCTGAACGTCTTTTTTGTAGATATAATGGTTCCCCGATGATGAACAGTTATTTAAAGCGGGTCTAATTTTTGTGTCGTTGAAGGGCAAATATAGCTACATCCAAATGATCCAATTATTGAATAATATTTGACTGATTTTGAATAAAATGTACCGAGTATACTCCGGCTATACCAGACTCTGTGAAGTTCTGTTCGTAAGCAAAAAACTGCTGTGAGGACGCATTTTACTTTTTTATAAGCTTGGTTTATCGTTTTCAAAGCCATGATTCATTACAATCGACAGTGAACGACAATAATAATACCATCGCATTAATTTCGAAAAGGAGTCGATTTTGAAAGTGTATATTTGATAAATTATAAAAATGCCACTTCAAAAATTCTGAAATTTTGGGATGAAATTCTGAGATGGAGCACTAGCTCTTGCATACTCTTCTAAAAAAGGCTTGAAAATTTAGAGTACAGCAGACCAAATTCTTCCGTTTTTTCAGTGGGATAAGATTTTTTATAATGATATTAACTCGGGCCATGACCTTGGGAAATATCATCACTTCAGGAATATTTCGCAAAATCCCTCTCACTCCATGGTAATAAAGACTATAAAATGATAAAAACTCACCTTATGAAGTTATGAGTGTGGCAGGCTCTGCTTGTTATACGAAACAAATTTGTATAGGGAATAATATCGCTATATCGAACACTCTACTCGTATATGATTCTAAACGCAAATTTAGTATAGTTTGTATTTTAAGAAGATATATAGTTTAGTTTACATTGTACCGGAACATGACGCCACATTTACACTTTAGTCATGCGACTTCCGCGATTCGAACAACTTCAAAATATCTTCAAAGAATCCCTTATGCATTGATCTAGAATATCATGCATGCAAAGAAAGAAAAAGTCCATTGTATATGGGAAGAAGCGGAGTTATTCCGCATTTTGTACGTCAGATACCCATGCAGGTATTCCCATTTATTCTATACCCAGGTATTCTAAATGTTTTTGTATACACCCTGTACGTATAGATATATTAATTTCGAGAAATAATTCCGAAAAATAACTTAATTAGCCTAATTCAATTTTATACGGTCGCGCGAGCGAATTTTTCCCAAACGTTCACCATCACGAATAGACAATGTTGAGTAGCCAATCAGAATGTAGGATTTGTATACTAAAACAAAGTTAGTGCATGCGTAATTCGAGACAGTCTCTAGTGACTAAGGAGAGACAACAACAACGGGGGACTGATGGAGTATTATTAGTATAAAATATAGAGCGATTGAGAGCCGGTTAGGAAAGAGACGGACAAATAAAAGTTATTAAACAGCGCATAGTTCTTGTGTCTTACAAGCTGAAAAGGACTATTGTGATACGTCATATACTGCAGGCTTTGCGGACACATTTAAAAAGCACACACTCGCAAAATATCATGTCAATAAAAGGCGAAGATGAAAGTTATTACGGTGGGGATGTGTTGTCTTTAAACAAGGCATTCAAAGTCCGGAATATTGAGGAAAATCGCTTCGCCAAGTTTGAGGAGCGAGAAACCCGAAGCATTCTGACAATCGAAATTAATAAATTTCTGTGCACTGGTGAGTTATTGGTTTAATCCAAAACGTGATAGATATGGAAATATGCATGATCGTTCCGTATTTTATGCAGAATAAGTTACTCCAAATATAATAATATAAACCTTGAATGACCGGAATATTCTCGTAAATCGAAGTGTATTTTCGTGGCTGTTTACATAACCCCGTTTACCTGTGTAGTAAAATATAGGTAAACATAGTCATGCTGGCGATGGCTTGCGCTTATTTCGCTTCATATACTCATATGTAGAACATTTCCGGGAAACTATAGTATAGAAGTCTAGCTCATTAACACTGAGACTATTATCTTTGGATTTTTGACTCATTAATTTTGATTCAAAAACCTTTAAAATATCTCTTATAGCGGCGTGGTTTTAACTTTATAGAATTGAGAGACGAAACGTTTACTGACATTTGCTTTAGTTTAGTGCAACCTTGTCAGACTGGGGCGATTAATCAACAGACTAATCAAGTAAATCAACTATCTTCCCCCGCAAGCGTTTCATAATGCTGCGAGCGGGCGGGAAAATTAGGGAAAAAGCGGGGCACCATTAGAAATGCGGGTAATGCGAAGAGAAACTTCGTTTCCCCGTCTTTTCACTCGTTTGGTTTCTCTTCGCATTACCCGCATTTCTAATGCTGCCCGCGCAGTATTATGAAACGCCTGTGGAGGAGGTAGATTAATAAACAATCTGAATTCAATGAATGCCAGAAATGTCTTCTTAGCCATGCGGCAATTTACCGGAAATAGTAAACGTGTGTTTACCCTGCATGGGCATAATTTGAGAACATGTACCAGGGTATAAAGGTGGTTTTCCACTAGGCGAAATTTTCGATCGAACGAAATTTTTCACTCAATCTTCTTTTCAATTTGACCGGTGAAAGGAATCCGCTACGGTTGAATTCTCATAATTAAAAGAATATCAAACGAAAAATTCCTTAAAGGCGGTATTCCACTTATTTCCCCATACGTCTGCACGCAGGCTGTATTCCACTAGGCGAAGAAATTTTTCGATCGAACGGAATTTTTTGCTCGATTTCTTTTCAATTGTGTGAATTCGACATTAGCAGTTTACTTTACCGGTCACAATTGAAAAGAAAATCGAGCGAAAAACTTCTTTCGATCAAAAAATTCCGCCTATTAGAAAACCGGCTTAAACCCTCGCGTTTACCCAGATGTTGGGTAATGGGTACCCTGAAATGGCCGACACGCATTTTTACGACTGGCAACAGATTGTAGGGACCGTGCAACTGCATGTTAAATTACGTGTTTACCACAGTGGAATATATAGCTGTGCTCTCGGATTCCCAGTGTAAACAATTCTTCTGAATCCTGATTTCTACCATGTTCCATTTGCTGTTTATAAGGTAAGTTTCGGACGACGTGGAATGGAGTAGAAGTTATGAAAAGCGCCGTCGACTTGGTTACTTTGCAAGACTTGCTTGGTCGTGAAAAACCCGCGACAGTCATCGAATTTGGCAGCTATGCAGGAGGATGTGCCTTATGGTATGCCGACACATTAAAATGTTTTGGTGTGAAGAGCCACGTTTATTCTCTCGACATTACATCCGAATGCTTGCACGAAACAGCGAAAAAGAGAGATGACATTACTTTCATCACAGCTGATGTCTCGAAGGATGTGGAGAAGGTCCTCCCGGAGAAAATGTTGAAGGTATATAATATTTGCTTCGATTCATTTCCAAGTACGAAAAAAATTGAATAGCCGACATTTTGTTATACGCGCAATTCGGGAATTTACTCGATTATCGACGAACAATCCAGCTTTTTCATGTTGATGTTGTGCTCTCCTGAGGCCATTCTTTTGTTTATGTACAGGAGTTACCACATCCTTGGTTTATCTCCGAAGATTGTCATGTTCGCCTGGAAAAATCTCTGGGCCATTTAGAGCCGTTCATGAAACCTGGAGATTACATGCTAGTCGAGGATACACACCCGCTATCAATTGTGAACTATGCTGTTCGAGGTATTACATAATAACAATTGTATAGCAACTAATAATCACTTTCAATAATAGCATCTTAAATTAACGGATGCTAATTATCGAGAGAAGTGCGGAAATTTTATTGCCGGGTTTTATTGTATTGCAGCATACAATTAATAGTTTTTCAAAATAAACAAAATGGCAGAAAGTTTTTTGCATACAAACTAAACAACGCTGGACCTAGAGGAACTAAAAAAGGCCAGAAAGGCAAACGACGAGACTGGCAAAAGTTCAAAATAACGGAGAAACGTCTGGCTGGACGTTTGAACGTTCCGCGATATTAAACCCGGCCAGTCGGTACAACGGGTTTTTGTAAAAAAAGGAACTCAAGGAATTCGCATTCGTAAAAAAGGAAGGAATTCGCACGGAAAATTGCAGCAAATATCGTCAGAATTTTATATAAACATGCATGCATACTTGCAAGGAGATGTGTCCAGGATTTGAGCATGTTGCCATCACAGTTAATGGAGAGGGGATGGTTAGGCTAGGCGTACCGCGTGACAAAATATGTTATTGTTCATATTTTGGTCATGTGAGGCGTATTGTGGTTATGGGTGGGGGTAATTGCGCCTTTTTTGGCTGCCCTACTAGCGGAAAACAATATTTCGCTATTTCGGATTCCGCGTGTGTCTGTTTGTGATAGTGATCCCCCCTCCATTAACTGTGCTGCCATGCACCGCGAGGAGATAGTATAGGCTGGCGTTTTTTTGACCGAATTTAGACGGAATGTTATCTATTTGTTAAATAGTGCATGCATGATTTGATTATTGTAATGATTATAAATTCTTTACTAGGTTCACCTTCAAGCGATTTCGAGTTAGCTGGTCTTGGAAAACACGACGACTTAAGACTTTTTTTGAAAGCTCGTCCTGGAAAATTTCTCGTTGACTGTCATTACACTGATTTTTTTGGGTATAGTTTATTTCAATTTGTAATATATAAAGAACTAATACTAATAAAATTATGCTCGTCTCTTAAAAAATCGCACTATCCTTCATATCGCAAAATTAACGCAAAAGATTTGTCCGCTATATATATATATATAACAAGTGTATATATATAAACATATATATATATATATATATATATATTTATATATATATAAAAAGGTTGCTTGTCAACTAGAGATATATTATTAGAACATAACCACTGCTTTGTATTTTTTAATATCACTTTATTCACAAACGTTTTCGCTCTCTTAGCTCTTCAGGTGATAAATGATGACAGTGGTTATTTTGTTTACTTACATATAGTGTAATATGATACATCCTATTTAGTGTGACTATGTTAAAGTTGTGTTATTTACAAAGATAAAATTAGCATGCATTAAGATTAGGTTCTAGTGTTCTAATTATTTGTTTCTCTTTGGTCTCTCTTATTAGTCTATTAGCGTTGATACACTTATAGATCGGCATAATGTTAAAGTATATATTTTTATATATATATATATATATATATATATATATATATATATATATATATATATATATACACCCATTTGCAAAAACGTTGGCCGCAGATAGATAGATAGATAGATACTCGAAGTCTAATTAGAATTGCATATGATTACATTTGCATGGGATTTCTATAATATTATACAACATATGCAATTCTAATTAGATTTCGAGTATCTATCTATATATCTATCTGCGGCCAACGTTTTTGCAAATGGGTGTATATATATATATATATATATATATATATATATTATATATTATATATATAATATATATATATATATATATATATATATATATATATGTATATATACACCCATTTGCAAAAACGTTGGCCGCAGATAGATAGATAGATAGATACTCGAAGTCTAATTAGAATTGCATATGATTACATTTGCATGGGATTTCAATCATATTACACAGCATATGCAATTCTAATTAGATTTCGAGTATCTATCTATCTATCTATCTGCGGCCAACGTTTTTGCAAACGAGTGTATATATATATATATATACATATATATATAAGTATTTTTATACATTTCCAGGTGACAACCTGAATGATAAAGACTGTATATATATATTATATATATATATATATTATACATGTATTTACACATGTTATACACACACATATATATATATATATATATATATATATATATATATATATATATATATATATATATATTTATATATATATATGTTCTCATTTGCATTCCAGGACGGACGGCTCTTTGATCTCTTTGTTTTACACAAAAAATACTTATAATAATGTAGCGTCTTCAAACAACTTAGTATCAACTGTGGTATAAATAAAACTGCCTAAAATAGACAAAACACTTCTCGACGTTTCGACCTGAGCTAGGGCCTTCGTCAGGAGATACTAACTCTCCTGACGAAGGCCCTCAGGTCGAAACGTCGAGAAGTGTTTGCTATAATATTTGAATAATAGACCAACTTTTGATTTAAGCGACAAAAATAATTTCTGAAAACAGCATACTAAATTAACTTTTAGTAAAATTGCCAGGTTTGGCTGCGAAACTTGTAAAGTATACGGAATATATATATATATATATATATATATATATATATATATATATATATATATATATATATATATATATATATATCCATTCGAAGTAGGCAAATATTGTATACTTTTGTGTATTACGCGGCAGACGTGTATAATAACTAAATTAGTTACACACTTTTTACGGTAATGCAAATTCGCAATTCAATTTTCCGGTCAGATTCAAAAATTTGTTCAGTTATTCCGTCAAATTGATACTTGCTATTTTTTAAGCTACCCCATGATTTTCTCTCAATTCAGCCCTAACCCAGATATAACTCAATGGTCAATCTCTTACATGCCGCTTGTATCGTTCACATAGTTATTATTTCTCGTATATTTCGAAAACGATGTACACAGTTTTATGTATTCTTTTTCTTGTAGATATAATGGATCCCCGATGATGAACAGTTATTTAAAGCGGGTTTAATTTTTGTGTCGTTGAAGGGCAAATAGCTACATCCAAATGATCCAATTATTGGACAATATTAGTGAATTATTGAATAAAATGTGCTGAGCATACCAGACTCTTTGAAGTTCTGTTTACTGCTGTGAAAGAGAATTAAAATACGTATAACAGATCGCTAGGCGAAGTTAGCCTGTCAATTAATCACGATTTGATCGCTCTAGAACAAGCAAAATAATTATTTTGCACATACTATATAATTAGACGGTTATATCCAATCAGTGGCGTAACTATAGAACGACAATTGGGGGGGGGGGTGAATATTCATGTATCCAGTTCTGCCCTACGGATTTTTTTTGTAATGCAATAGCTTACAATAGAAATCCGTCGGGCAGAACTGAATATATGAATATTCACCACCCCCCCCCCAATTATCGTTCTAGTTACGCCCCTAAAATCCAATGCTGCCAAAACACTTACAAGATTTCAAGAGAGTCCTTTTGAAATTGAAATTACGCGTAATCACCTGTAAATATAGAAGATCGCAACTTTAAAGTGACCTTGATAATCTTTTACCGTCGCGCATTGCGCGCTGCGAAACAGGAAATGTCTATATTTTATCATTTTTATGTTAACATTATGTCAAACGAACTTGTACTAAGTCATTTACACAAGAAAAGCACCAAAAGTCTGCAATTATACGCGGGAAGGCTTTGGTATCCGAGGTATAATAGTATAATTGCATCCTATGTTTAGTGCGTGTTATTGACGATCACGTCCAGTCACTTGAAGTCATCGGATGCACTTTGAAATTATTGGTTTATGTCTTGCTTTTTTTCTCCTTTAATTCTTTGAAATAAGCTAACAACAACATCCTCCCGTGTTGTTGAACTTAATCAACTTAATCAAATTATTAATTCAGTTATTGGACCTGTTTCAGGGACTATCATATCACATGCATATTATATATCAAGGGAAGATACGATTTGTAGTTACTGGCAAGTGGTGCAAATTAATGCAAATTAATTCAATCTTCTGCTTTCTTTATCCCAGCCTAAACAAACATTTGCAGGTGCCCCCAAGGATCTATTCTTGGATCCTCGCTTGAAGCTAACTTGTGCTGTGCAGTGCCTATACCATGCGATCTTCTGCTTTCACTTATAAACTTTCTCCGGCAAAATCACAAGCAAAAATACTCCTTTAGCTCGAGGTACGCGCTTAGCAAGCATCTTGTTATCAGTAGGGATATCAAGTATTTTACTGGAAGATGAGTCTCCGGAAATGAGCCCCTTTACAGCTTTACCATACATGCCACTTATTGCCTTATTACTATTTCTCATTTGTTGAGGGTTCTTAGTAGCTAACATCCCCTGGCATGAAATTTCCTCTGCTAAACTCTTGTTTACCACTAAAATTTGACATATGGACCAGCAAGGGTCTTTGCATGGGTTTTTGTCGTAGAACTGAGTTGTAAATCATTATCATTACTCATAGACATCAGAGATGGTATAACGCCTGTATTCTAGAAGCGTCCACTGAATCTCTCTCTTAAACTTAGAGAGTTAGTTATTTCCACTCTACTATAAGTCTATATAGGAGCATAATTTTCACAGTGTTTTACATTAAATCTTTTAATTGATTAAACAATAACTTTCACGTCAATCAATAACAACAGAATTTCTAAGCAACATGCTCATTCTCAAAGAGTATATGAATGCGAGTAAGCTTAATTTATGAACACAGCGTAATTCACCGGATATCGATAATTTACAACCCTGGGGCCGGTTGTATCAAGCCCGTTTAGCTTAAACGGTGGTTAAGTTCAAAATAGAAAGCAAGTCTATCGCTTTATTCTACAAGCAAACTAAATGTTTTTAACCCTAATACAAAGATACTGTTTACAACTACATATTCAGTGCATAATATTCAAGTTGACTCATTCAAGAGAGATCTAAGAGTGTTATCTAAACGGGCTTGATACAACCGGCCCCTGGTGACCGTGGTGACAGTTGGGTGACGTTTCGCTCTGTAATCTATTTCAGATTCCTTACATATATTCGTGCAATTGAGCACACCTTGCGGTGCAGTCAAACACACGTTGGTGTGTAATTCTACACACCTGTTTTTTGTGTGTGGGTGGCGAAAAAAAGCCAATCTGTATGATTGAGTATAACTTAAAAACTAGAAGGCCTGTTACACTGAAATAACTTCCTTTAGATTCGTGAATGTCGAGCTTAAAAATTGGTATGTACCATGTGTATTTGCATACAGTATTCCCCGAGATATCGGCGTTTTTTGAAGTACGTATCTTTGAAGAGTATACAAAAATTAGTCAAAAATGGTATAACAAATAAGAAAAGATATTAATGAGCGTTTTCAACTTTTTCATCATATGATTTCTTGAGCATTGTTAACCTTAGCCGGCATATTCTGTGCAAACCCGAACTCGCTGTGGTATCGTTAAGCGAGGCATATTAATAAAAGAACAAGCAGAATTCATGCGAAATTGTTTGTTAAATTTGCGCGCTTCCGAACCAATTTTATCTCCCATGGGACATGAAATATTTGGAACAAAGTCAAAACCAAAATAGTCAATTTTTGTTTTAACGCTTTTCAACAAATCATAACACAGACATTATCCATCTGTCAAATGTCTCTATTTAAACTTCATTGAAACAGACGAGTACGTGCGATAAAATACTAGGATTTGTCAACTCACAAGTTTAATATGCCATTTTTAGCTAACTTTTTACACTTTTGAATTTTGGAAAATGCATACTTAAATTGAACCGTGATATCTCAGTCAAAACTGCATGAAAAACCTCACGCTATATATCAAAATTTAATTTAAACATCAGAGAATATAAAAAACATAATATAATGTAATAACTCTTTTAAGTTATATACTCAATCAAACAGGTTAATGTTTTTAAACTTTCCCTCATATGACTCATTATAATCATATTAAATTAAAATTTTGGGAAAAACATGCATGTTTGTGAGAGATTATAAAGCACAAAAGAATATTGTTAGTTAAGGCCTTGTTTTACATCGTATACTATTTAATATCTATTTCTATTGCATCATTTGCATGTTAGAGTCTCTTTAAATGATAATCGAATCGATCGCCCCGGAACAAACACAATATTTCGCACATAATATATATAATTAAGCTAAAAGCACAAGCAAAAACACTCCTTTAGCTCGAATAAACGCTTAGCAAGCGTCTTGTTTATGATGGCATTCGTTTACGCAATTCATACCCATCGACTCGTGGGATGTTGTTGGGATCCACAAGAACAGTTCCTCCTTGGCAAAACTGTTCCTGTTTGGGTTTTTTATTTCATTTGCGTTGATTTGTGGGACATGCGTATAGAATTAAGCTCGTACTTGCTCGTTATTTCCCCTGTTTACAAGAGCTATGTTTAATGATACTTGTAATGGTAGCGGATTATACATGCGGTTACGCATTTATTATATCCCACTTGCGATTTATTATATCCGGTTGGGATTTATAGCGTAGCCATTATGTCGGAAATGTTAGCTATAAATAACAATTTTCTTTCGGAACCATACAAGACTTATATATAGGTCTAAATAACGCCAGAACAAACACAATCAATGGTAAGTAACAATATATTTTACAAACGGCGCCCCGAAGACCATAACATAGATTCACTTGAAGAAACCGGACGCACTTGGAAATTATACTCTGGCTTACTTATGCCTGGATTTGTTTCTATAACTACGAATAAATACGAATATATTGCGAACTAACAAGAACATCCTCCCGTCTAAGATCCTCTTCTGGCTAATTTCCCCCCTTGGAATAAAAGCGCTGGTTCTTCAGCAATTCACTCAATTCACATTTGGTTTGTTCTAAGCTTGGAGGATCTCGCCTTTGAAAACTTGCAGGTACGTTTATGCGTTGTTTGTAGCATGCGCGCGCAGCTAAGAACTGTCTCTGGTTCAGAAGGGAACGAGTTAGGACTAAATTATTTTAAATCATTTTAAATTTATCCCCTAAATGATTGCCCAAAACTGCATGACTTACTATTTCTATGAAGTGCGTGTCATCACCTAAAGACCTATTTAGAATACACGATAAGTTGTACTCAATTATATATCATTCTGACGAATATGCAAAAGAGGGCCTATGGCTATGCCACATCTTCATTGAATTTGGCTCAGGAAGCGATTAAGAGTGTCGTTTGTACGTTTGTACGTGTGTTCACACGTTCACATACGCCAGGGTACGAATCGTATACTACAAATCGCATCGTGTAAATGGGCCTTAACTTTATACTAAAATAGGCCCATATTGTCACTGTTTGCTTCCACCAGGAACAAATTGTACAGCTCTTTGCTGTAAATATATATGTGAAAGTTTGTGTCAAAACCAAAAACAGTATAGTGCTCACTCTTGCACCCGTGCATCAAATCCTGTTATTATAATTGTTAAGTGACCAGAACCATGAAAGGATACATGACCATTTTTGCCGTTTCGCTTGCTGTGGCCTCGTTATTGTTGGTCGATGCCGCACCTCAAGCTGAAGGTTAGTAAAAATATGTTCATGGCCACATTGGCGTGCTCTAAACAGTTAATTTCTCTGTTCACTCCAGACAATGACAAAAGAGCTTCCATTCCAAGCATTTGCTATTTGGGAACGAAATTAATGAAATGATGATGTATCTATCTTTACTATTATTTATACATAATTAAATTTTATCCCTCAATGCTTATACGACTTTGCCCTGCATGCGCATGAAATGTACTTCAGACCAGTTTTGTGCTGCAGTGCCAGTGGGTTTAGACTCAACCTAACTGGGACTCCCTAATTAATACATAACTAAAATTTTTCTCATTTTTTTAAGTACACTCGAGAGCGAAACGCGGTTTCAAATCGTATTTTGAGAATTACCTGGATGAAATGGCGACAAGCGCTTGTGTTGCGATGGGAAACTCTGGAAGTCTGTACTTCGCAGTTCGTCGAACTTGTAGTTCATCTAACACACAAAATTGTCATAGTCTGTGTACTTCGCATCAAGTCAGAAAGGAAGCCCAAATCTGGAATCCTAACAAGTAAGAAACGCCGAGAACCAATGAATACAAACAAAGGGCAGGGGCTAGTGGCCTTGCTCGGTCTTCCAGTTCCGGCGTCGCTGTATGAAAAATAGAAATGACCGACGAAAATGAATCATTTAACATCATCAGCTTTTTGCTTTCGAGTATACATCATTATTTTATCTGAAGTTCTAAATAATTTAGTCACCCTAGAGAAATAATTTGATATTTAGCAATAAAAATCGATCGACAGCTGTACTCCTCCCGACCAATCAGCACCAAGAAATTTTATCATGCTACTAATTATTGTATATTTTTTCGCTAAATTTCTAGGCTGCTTAATACAAAATGTGTGGAATCACTTCATGTCTACAAGGGCCGTCCATCGTTGGCTGACAATAAGAACGCTGACACAGATGTAAATAAAGTTGGCTTAGCAATTTACCGTTACCATTCTTGCCATTCAAGCAGTTGTGGTCCCAATTACTGTTGCTGTTCAGGGCCGTACGAAGGCTAAAAAAATTTGAACAATTTCATTCCGTTTAAATCGCAGATGTTTAATTTGTAATGAGAATCATGAGAAAAAATCGTTTTGTCGAAAATTATATTTTGTGATTGTATAATTCCTATATTATGTACTTCCTATATATGTAAAACCTATATGTACTTCCAAATATATAATCCCTCGGGCTCAAAAGATTGTGGATTTGTGGTCAACAAACGTTTGGATTCTCGTGGGTTTTCGTCGCTATGAATGAATCCAAAAGCTAATTCATTATGATACGTATATACAGGGGCAAACACCAAATAAAAAAAATAGACAACTACCATCTCAAGGATTATAAACTACGAGTCGTTCCTATTTTACTGACTGTTTTTGTGTTCTTCTGATAACCTTTTCCCAGTATTTGCATAATTTTATTTGATTCCATATCTTTCATTTTGATTAAAGTTTACGAAAGGGATTGATGCACCATTTCCCTTTTTAACACTTAATATATGAATAGATTAATTAAATTAGTGCGTCCTGTACTATTTTTTGTACATAACACAACTTCCCTTTGTGAAATAAGGGTAGAAATATGCCGAAGGGTATGTGCTAATTAACGTGTGTGCATGTCATTTTAGGACAAAATTAAACACACAATAATGAATAAAGATTCGCGAGAAAAATCTTTTATTTCTTAGGTTACGCAATTTCTTAGGTTACAACATTTAGCATGCTTTGCACTGTTCGAGAATTCAGCATAATCAGTGAAGTAATATAGTTTAGGCACTCTTTGACCATTAAATATATAGTAATTTACGATGTGATTGTATTTAAACTTCGTAACTTGTAAATACAATTGATAAGTGAGTATATTTTATATATAGTGTAGAACCCTTAAGGTATCATCGATCTACCTGAATTGAACCGTTTTTAGTTTTCCTCCTGGACTTTTTAACCGTATGATAGTAAGTTCGAAATGTAATATGTTTGTAATATTACTCCTTTCAACTTGCAATTCAGCTTATGCTGCAAGAAGTTTTAAATAAACCTCAATAATAATAATAATTACTGTAACTCCTAAATTCTTCTAAGAGCTACGCTGCTTTGGTGTGCCGTTAACGCCACAAATTGAACTCCACTAAATTCACTAACCACGATGATAGAATAACACGTGCGCGGATGATGTTTATAAATGTATCTTTAATGATAAAGTTTATAATACTGTGCGGTTGAAGATATGGTGACTGATCGATCCGGTAACGGAATATCGTGTATAGAGTGTTTGCGGAATAGAAAATATAGTGGGTAACGTTCGAACTAAAAATACAAGAATTAAACCGCACTAAGTCATGCAATCTAGGCAAATTAAATACTATAACAGGCATGCACTAAATACGAATAAATCAACTAACGTAGCTACATATGTTTACAAACTATAATAACACAAAGATAGAGTCTTACTTTAGTTGGCGCACACACCAAACTGCTGCTGAATACCGTCGATAGAGTTCGAACATAAACGTAAATAACCAATTGTAGAGTAGAGTGACCATACTCTAGTTGACAGTGATATACAATACAATGAAACATTAAACTGTGTGCAGCTGCGCGTGTAGTCGCAGGAAGTAACAAAACGGAAATTAACGACATACGATAACGATAACAAAGTTAGGGTTTCAAACCTACAATTACAACTATAAGACGGAATATTAACCAAGCTTTATATAATAACGTTAAAATTCAAGCAATTTCATTGGTCGAGAGCCATGATCTATAAGAGGACAGGCGTATGGAATGACGTCACAGAATATTCGCCACTTTTTTAGTTCTTATCACAAATACGTCATACCGTGTATCTATAAACTAGGGTACCCATAGGGTAGGGAGTGCTGCCTGTGAGTAAGCCATGCAATGAAAACATTAAACTTTTAGAAGAACAGAAATCACAACCACCGTAAAATTTTTTTACGTTCAAGAAGAGATTGGAAATATAAAATATAGTACAAAGTGCTTAGCCTCAGCTTATTATCATTATTTAAGGAAAATGACAAAAACAATATTGTTCCAGAACAGAAATGTTCTACGAAACCTATCAATAAATTGTTTTTTATGCAACGGAGCCCCCAACAGAACTTAAATTTGTCAATTATATTTTTAAATCTCTCGATATAGTTATCAAAACGTTATGAAAATGTTGTTTCTGTTAAGTGCAGTTCTTCAGTGTCAATCATCTTTTGCTGTAACGGATACGACGAATCCAATGAGATACAAAAACACACATGAAATAAACTTTTGATGATCTAGTGAGTGTCTTAACAAGACACAAAAACGAGGCGCAAATACAGCAACAAAACAGAAGAGTCAGCAACTGATGACAGATGACTGACAAAAATTCAAAAATCAATGCATTCAATTACTGATGCAACTGAGAACAAAGACTCGATTATATAAGAGTTGAAGCCTCACCTTCGGACCAAAATATCAACCTGGAAAATATAAATGAACAGTTAATAAACACCGCGCGCTAAACAAACAAAACAGACGCAATTTTTAATGATATATTCAATGATCGCTCAAATAAATGCACTATCCTAGTATTTAAGTCATAATTCGGCATAAAAGGCTAAAAGCCTATAGTGAAGTATATCGTTTAACAATATGAATAAAATATCGAATAAATAGGAACTCGACAGTAAAAAACTCACCAAAATACCTTATACCTCTAATACTTCGCAGTACTATAATATGTAGCCAAAACGTAGAATTACGTAAATTTCACCTTCTGTCTAAAATATCAACTTATAAAATATAAAAGAACAGTTAAATATGAATAAAACATTGAATAAATATGAACTTGATCACAAAAAACTCACCGAAATAGTTTTCCTTCTTCGAAATAAATTCGCCAAAGTTTATGCAGCCAACACGTGGAATGGTATAACCTGACACCGAACTCCAACATGCAATGCGTCAAAAATTTTCACCGCAGGTGACAAGAGTATTATGTTTCGTTTATATCGAAAATCTACTGGCACCCGAATACGCTAATACAATGTTCCAAAGCACGTTTTCACCTTTATTCACAATATGAATTAACATACCATACACGTGGTATCGTGCACCGCACCGCGCAAGGTAAAAATCGTAGCCCTCCCCAAAATACATGAAAGAATTTCACAAACGTGTAACAATAAGGTCGTCAACAATAAGGTCGTCAAATTGCTGTTCGCCTGCTAAAATACAAAAGAAATATCCTACATTGTGTTCAGGTGAATGTTAATTATTTCTCTCTTACGCTACATAACATATGCTCTCAGCGTGTCAACTATGGCCGGAACTTAAATTCAGCCACCCCCAAAATAAAATATGTTCCTCCATCCCTGCCACTGGTACCGTCATGCAATGCGCCAAAGACAAATTTTGATTTGCGCCCCCATTTCTAAATTAGGATCTGCTGCCTTGCTCGCTCGCTTCAGGCTCGCTCGCTGCGGCAGCAATTAACAGGCAACGGTTCAATCATTATTTATTTGTTAAATAGTGCATGCATGATTGATGATTTGATTATTGTAATGATTTTAAATTCTTTACTAGGTTCACCTTCAAGCGATCTCGAGTTAGCTGGTCTTGGAAAACACGACGACTTAAGACTTTTTTTGAAAGCTCGTCCTGGAAAATTTAAAATTAAACGAGACTTACCGTAAGTTGAAGTTTGATTGTAATTCTATGAGTTCTTGGACACGGAAACTAAGGAGTCATGTGAGATATGCGCACGCAGATCGAGCAGTCAGTTTTTAACGCAACGAGAGATTACAACAGTACCTTCAAAGGGAGGGAACAGTGTAATATGGGCGGGTGACTCCTTAGTTTCCGTATCCAAGAACTCATAGAATTACAATCAAACTTCAACTTACGGTAAGTCTCGTTTAATTTTAAATTCTATTTCGTCCTTGGACTACGTCACTAAGGAGTCATGTGAGATGTTCAAAGTGTTGTAATCACGAGTGATAACAATTTACCACAGAACTCAAACAACGAAGTAACTTTATTCCAATTTTACTAGAATGCATAATTAACTTGTGAAAGCTTGTAATAACGATGAACCAAAGTCCTCTTCCAACCGTAATGTTTTGTTATAATATTTTTGAAAAGTTTGAGCGTTAGACCACCCAGCTGCTTCCAATATTGTATCAATAGAAATAGATGTGTTAGTTGCGGCTGACGACGATGCCGCTCTTGTACTGTGACCACAAAAATCATTTATTCCGGCCAGTTTTAGAACTGTTTTCAGCCATCTCGAGATGGTGTCTGTACTCACTTCTTGATGTGGTTTTTGGAAGCTAATCAACAACTGTCGGGAGTTTCCTCTTAAACTCCGCGTTCTTTCGATATACTCTGTTAGAAGCTTGAATGGGCAAAGCGTGGGATCTGGCTGATATGGTTTAACCATTAGGGGCGCCAGGTGTTTTCCGGGTCTAGATGTTTTTAACAGTCTTTCAAAATGGAAGACATATTTCCCGTCTGCGCACGACATACTGTCAAGTGACAAGGCTTTAAAAGTTTGACACCTCTGTGCCGAAGTAAGAGCAAGAATCATGACCAGTTTTAGCGTCAACGTTTTGAGGGTTAAATTTCTGGTTGGCTAAAGAATTCGTAGGTAGTCTAATACTATTCGAACATCCCAAATATCATTGTGCCTTGGTAAGGATGGTCGACTTTCAAATACCCCTTTCAGGAAACGACAAACTATCGGGTATGTGTTCCAAAGTTGGTGTTATTTGATAAAAGTATGATAGAGGACAGAGCACTACGTGCTGTGCTGTATTCAATGCACTGTAACCAAGGCCCTTTTTAAACAAGTCTGCGAGAAAATTTATCCCTTCTTCAACAGTGGGTGCAAAGGGATTGATATTCTGTTCACTACAATATTGTTTCCATTTTTCCAAGTATCCTTCATATTGTTTTCGCGTATCTGTTCTCCACGCTGCTTCAAGGACTTCTTTAGCTGTTGTCGAAAGGCCTCTGTTTTCAAACTGTTCCCTGATAAGTGACACACAAGTAGGACTAGTTTCTCGTGGTGAGGGTGCTTCTCCAATGGGTTGCTTGGGAGGTGCAATGTTGATGTTGTGCTGGGAAGTATGATGGGTGACTGTATCAGCATTCGGATTGCCACTAGCCACCAAGATTGGGTTGGCCATTTGGGTATAACAACTAGGACCTCGGATTCTTCCTTTTGGATCTTTTGTAGGACCTGGCTAATTAAACAGAATGGTGGAAAAGCATAAAAATCATATTCAACCCATGGGTGGTGAAAAGCGTTAACTGCTATTGCTTCAGGATCAGCAGTGTATGACATGTAGGGCTTAACTTGGTAATTTATACGCGATGCGAAAAGGTCAATGTTTGGCTTAAAATCAAGCTTTGCGCAAGCATTGTGAAACATGTCTTTGTCTAGGCACCACTCCGTGGTACACCTAGTTTGTCGAGACTCGTAGTCTGCGTCAACATTATCTTTACCAGGTATACGGGCAACTGTGATCCATACATCATTAATTTTGCAAAACACCAGTCCCATATAGTTTTGATAAGACTGTTCAGGGTTGGTGAGTGGCTTGTTCCCATTTTATTTAAGGTAATTTGAACAGTAGTATTATCTACTAATACTTTAACATGCTTTTTTGGGACAAGTTTTTTATGTGCTTTGAGGCTAAAAAATACTGCTAGCAACTCTAAATAATTGATATGATATTTGCTCTCTTCCAGAGTCCAAAGTCCTCCCGTTTTAAGATTTTCAATTGCACATCCCCAGCCAATTTTTGAGGCATCAGTGCACATAGTCACATTTGGTTCTGGTTTATAGTTCAGATTGTTTGCTGTTTCTATATTATCTGCCCACCACTGCAGTTCAGATTTTGCATTGTTGGATAACTGCATTTGTGTGTCAAAATTATTGTGATTAAGTTTTAGGGCCTGAGCTTTTTCGCCATCTGTAATTCTAAAATAAAGGGGTCCGTGCATAACCCCTGGAAAGGTAGAGATTAACAGACCAATAACCTGAGCAACCTCTCTTATAGAGCATATCCTAAGAAAGAAGGCAAATGACTGCCGACTTCAACTTCTTTGCCTTTTCTGGTGTTAGCGAGACAGTAATTGTTATAGAATTGAGAATGAACCCAAAATACACAATTATTTGCTTTGGCAAAAACACTGATTTATCAGGATGAGGCACAAAATTCAATTTGTCTAACACTGTTACTGTGTCAATGACATTGGATACACACTCTCTATTAGTGCTACCAATCAAGATGGAATCATCAATATATGGTGATGAAATATGTCCCTTGTTTCTTAAGAATGAGTATACTGGTTTTAATAACTTTGTAAACTTTCTAGGGGCAAGAGCTAGCCCATTGGGGAAGCAAGTAAATTTATACAATGCCCCATTCCAGCAGAATTTTAAATATTTTTGGTGCTTGGCACTTACACGCACTGAATAGTAGGCGTCTTTTAGATCTACAGATGCCATATAGCAGTAATAGCACTGAGGTTTAATAAGCCTAATGGCATTCCAAATGGAATCCATTTTGAAATGCCGGTAAACTACATGTTTATTCAAACTTTTTAGATTTAAAATCATCCTGTATGACCCATCAGGTTTGGGTCTTACAAAGATTGGTGAGATGAATTCATGCTCTTCGTGTGCAGAATGAACAATAACACCTTTATTTAAAAGCTTTTTAATTTCCAGTCCAATCACAAGTTGCTCAGCTCTGGAAAATATATGTTCGCTTTTGGTGCCTTAAGTTGATGAGGTAAGGAAGAAAATTCTATTTCTTCCCCCATGACTGTCTGTAAAACTTCCGAATCAGAAGTGAGTTTGCGCCACTCACAAAGTTTGTGACTTAATTGGCCAGCTTGAAAGTTATCTACTCGGTTAGTAAAATATTCCACCAATGATGGTGAAAATTACTAACCTGTAAATTTTTTAAAACTGTCACCTTTCTTTCTTTCTCCATAGTCATTGGTTCTGTTGATGCTTGGGATATATAACAAGTGTATTGATAAACATATAGTATATATATATATATATATATATATATATATATATATATATATATATATATATATATATATATACAGTCGTTATTATTAAGGTTGTCTATGACAATATATGTATAGTATTATATACAAATATATAAATATCAATTGCGCGACCATTAAACATGGGTTATTTCGTTCACTTTTTTCTTTTTCTTTCTCATATTTAATATATATGCATTTAAGTATATATACTGATATATTTCCAGGTGACAACCTGAATGAAAACGACTGTATATAAATGTTCTCATTTGCATTCCAGGACAGACGGCTCTTTGATCTCTTTGTTTCACACAAAAAAATTGCCTATAATATAACCAGGGGGCAGCGTGGCAGCGTCTTCAAACAACTTAGTGATCAACTGTGGTATAACAACTGCCTAAATTAGACAAAAGACTTCTCCACGTTTCGAACTGAGGGCCTTCGTCAGCTAGGAGAGTTAGTATCTCCTGACGAAGGCCCTCAGGTCGAAACGTCGAGAAGTGTTTGCTATAAAATTTTCATAATAGACCAACTTTTGATTTAAGCGACAAAAATTTCTGAAAAGAGCATACTAAATTAACTTTTAGTAAAATTGCCAGGTTTGGCTGCGAAACTTGTAAAATGTACGGAACATGTATATATATATATATATATATATATATATATATATATATATATATATCGAAGTAAGCAAATATTGTATACTTTTGTGTATTACGGCAGACGTGTATATAACTAAATTAATTACACACTTTTCAAGGTAATGCAAATTTGCAATTCAATTTTCTGGTCAGGTTCAAAAATTCGTTCAGTTATTCCATCAAATTAGCACTTGCTATTTTTTAAGCTACCCCATGATTTTCTCTCAATTCAACCCTAACCCAGATATAATCAATGGTCGGTCTCTTAGCTACATGTCGCTTTGTATCGTTCACATAGTTATTATTTCTTGCATATTTCGAAAACGATGCACACATGCAGTTTTACTGATCTATCCTTTTTCTTGTAGATATAATGGATCCCCGATGATGAACAGTTATTTAAAGCGGGTCTAATTTGGTGTCGTTGAAGGGCAAATAGCTACATCCAAATGATCCAATTATTGAACAATATTAGTGAATTATTGAATAAAATGTGCTGAGCATACCAGACTCTTTGAAGTTCTGTTTACTGCTGTGAAAGAGAATTAAAATACGTATGACAGATCGCTAGGCGAAGTTAGCCTGTCAATTGTCACGAATTGATCGCTCTAGAACAAACACAATAATTATTTTGCACATATTATATAATTAGACGGTTATATCCAATCAGTGGCGTAACTATAGAACGATAATTTGGGGGGGGGGTGAATATTTATAAATCCAGTTCTGCCCTACGGATTTTTTTTTGTAATTGCAATAGCTTACAGTAGAAATCCGTCGGGCAGAACTGAATATATGAATATTCACCCCCCCCCCCCAATTATCGTTCTAGTTACGCCCCTAAAATACAATGCTGCCAAAACACTTACAGGATTTCAAGAGAGTCCTTTTGAAATTGAAATTACGCGTATAATCACCATGACCCGCTTGCAGATGTGGCTAGGCCTCATGATCTCCGTTTTCACTTTTTTGCTGATGATGGACAACTTTACATTGCATTCAAAACAAATGATCCTGGTGAATTGATTTCATCTAAGATTCGTATGAAAAAATGTATATTTGAATTTAGAAACTGGTTGATGCTGAATAAATTGAAACTAAATAGTGAAAAACAGAACTTATATTAGAGTAATTAAAGTGACCTTGATAATCTTTTACCGTCGCGCATTGCGCGCTGCGAAACAGGAAATGTCTATATTTTATCATTTTTATGTTAACATTATGTCAAACGAACTTGTAGTAAGTCATTTACACAATAAAAGCACCAAAAGTCTGCAATTATACCCGGGAAGGCTTTGGTATCCGAGGTATAATAGTATAATTTCATCCTATGTTTAGTGCGTGTTATTGATTGACGATCACGTCCAGTCACTTGAAGTCATCGGATGCACTTTGAAATTATTGGTTTATGTCTTGCTTTTTTTCTCTTTTAATTCTTTGAAATAAGCTAACAACAACATCCTCCCGTGTTGTTGAACTTAATCAACTTAATCAAATTATTAATTCAGTTATTGGACCTGTTTCAGGGACTCATATCACATGCATATTATATATCAAGGGAGGATACGATTAATAGTTACTCGCAAGTGGTGCAAATTAATGCAAATTAATGCAATCTTTCTTTATCCCAGCCTAAACAAAAATACTCCTTTAGCTCGAAGTACGCGCTTAGCAAGCATCTTGTTATCAGTATGAATATCAAGTATTTTACTGAAAGATGAGTCTCCGGAAATAAGCCCCTTTACAGCTTTACCATGCATATACATGCCGCTTATTGCCTAATTATTACTATTTCTAATGTGTTGAGGATTCTTATTATGGCTAACATCCCCTGGCATGAAATTTCCTGTGCTAAACTCTCGTTTACCACAAAAATTTGACATATGGACCAACAAGGGTCTTGGCATGGTTTTTTTTTCGTCTAAAGAACTGAATTGTAAATCATTATTATTACTAACAGGCATGCGCATGCATCGGAGATGGTATAACGCCTGCATTCTTGAAGCGTCCACTGAGTCTCTCACTCAAACTTATAAGTGGAGAGTTAGTTATTTCCACTCTACTATAAGTCTATATAGGAGCATGATTTTCACAGTGTTTTACATTAAATCTTTTAATTGATTAAACAATAACTTTCACATTAATCAATAACAACAGAATTTTTAAGCAACATGCTCATTCTCAAATAGTATATGAATGCGAGTAAGCTTAATTTGAACACAGCGTAATTCGCCGGATATTGATAATTTACAAGCCTGGTGACAGTTGGGTGACGTTTCGCTCTGTAATATATTTCAGATTCCTAACATATATTCGTGCAATTGAGCAAACCTTGTGGTGCTGTCAAACACACCTTAATTGGTGTGTTCTACACACCTATTTTTTGTGTGTGGGTGGCGAAAAAAAAGTCAATCTGCTTAATTGAGTATAACTTTAAAACTAAGAGGCCTGTTACACTGAAATAACTTTCTTTAGATTCGTGAATGTCTAACTTAAAAATTGGTATGTACCATGTGTATTTGCATACAGTATTCCCCGAGATATCGGCGTTTTTTGAGGTACGTATTTTTGAAGAGTATATACAAAAATTAGTCAAAAATGGTATAACAAATAAGAAAAGATATTAATGAGCGTTTTCAACGTTTTTTATCATATGATTTCTTGAGCATTGTTAACCCTAACTGGCACATTCTGTGCAAACCCGGACTCGCTGTTGTATCGTTAAGCGAGGCATATTAATAAAAGAACAAGCAGAATTCATGCGAAATTGTTTGTTAAATTTGCGCGCTTCCGAACCAATTTTATCTCCCATGGGACATGAAATATTTGGAACAAAGTCAAAACCAAAATAGTCAATTTTTGTTTTAACGCTTTTCAACAAATCATAACACAGACGTTATCCATGCATCTGTCAAATGTATTTAAACTTCATTGAAACAGACGAGTACGTGCGATAAAATACTAGGATTTGTCAACTCACTACTTTGATATGCCATTTTTAGCTAATTTTTACACTTTTGAGTTTTGGAAAATGCATACTTAAATTGAACCGTGATAACTCGGTCAAAACTGCATGAAAAACCTCACGCTTTATATCAAAATCTAATTTAAACATCAGAGAATATAAAAAACATAATATAATGTAATAACTCTTTTAAGTTAATATATATACTCAATCAAACAGGTTAATATTTTTAAACCTTCCCTCATATGACTCATTATAATTATACTAAATTAAATTAACATTTTGGGGAAAACATGCATGTTGGTGAAAGTTTATAAAGCACAAAAGAATATTGTTAGTTAAGGCCTTGTTTTACATCGTATACTATTTAATATGTAGTTCCTCCTTGGCAAAACTGTTCCTGTTTGGGTTTTTTATTTCATTTGCGTTGATTTGTGGGACATGCGTATAGAATTAAGCTCGTGCTTGCTCGTTATTTTCCCTGTTTACAAGAGCTATGTTTAATGATACTTGTAATGGTAGCGGATTATACATGCAGTTACGCATTTATTGTATCCCACTTGCGATTTATTATATCCGGTTGGGATTTATAGCGTAGCCATTATGTCGGAAATGTTAGCTATAAATAACAATTTTTTTTCGGAACCATACAAGAATTATACAGGGTGTCCCAAAAAAATGTCCCCTCTATTGAAATCAAGCCTTTGTTCGAATCTGATTGCCTTAATATTATGATAAACCCAATTGAAAGCAAGACGCTTTATTTGAATGCCTCAACCTAATAAATATGCTATTTACACACTACTGCGTTGATCATGCATTCAAATTCCAACAAAAGCTTCATTTCAATAGCGGGGACTTTTTTTTGGGACACCCTGTATATAGGTCTAAATAACGCCAGAACAAACACAATAAATGGTAAATAACAATATATTTTAAAAACGGCGCCCCGAAGACGATAACATAGATTCACTTGAAGAAACCGGACGCACTTGGAAATTACTCTGGCTTATACTTATGCCACGAATATATTGCGAACTAACAAGAACATCCTCCCGTCTAAGATCCTCTTCTGGCTAATTTCCCCCCTTGGAATAAAAGCGCTGGTTCTTCAGCAATTCACTCAATTCACATTTGTTCTAAGCTTGGAGGATCTCGCCTTTGAAAACTTGCAGGTACGTTTATGCGTTCTTTATAGCATGCATGATCATGTATATTTTAAACTAAAAATGCGACAATGCCTGAATGATAATCAGTAAATCACGTCAAACGCTAATAAAATACCAACTCCGCGTAAAACACAGAAATTATAGACATGTCGTTTCGCGCCATATAATTCATGCATGTACGCGCAGCTAAGAACTGTCTCTGGTTCAGAAGAGAACGAGTTAGGAGTAAATTATTTTAAATCATTTTAAATTTATCCCCTAAATGATTGCCCAAAACTGACTTAGTATTTCTATGAAGTGCGTTTCATCACCTAAAGACCTATTTAGAATACACGATAAGTTGTATGCAATTATATATCATTCTGACGAATGCAAAAGAGGGCCTATGCCACATCTTCATTCAATTTGGCCCAGGAAGGGATTAAGAGTGTCGTTTGTACGTGTGTTCACACGTTCACATACGCCAGGGTACGAATCGTATACTACAAATCGCATTGTGCAAATGGGCCTTAACTTTATACTAAAATAGGCCCAATTATTAATATATATATATATATAGTCACTGTTTGCTTCCACCAGGAACAAATTGTACAGCTCTTTGCTGTAAATATATATGTGAAAGTTTGTGTCAAAACCAAAAACAGTATAGTGCTCACTCTTCCGTGCATCAAATCCTGTTATTATAATTGTTAAGTGACCAGAACCATGAAAGGATACCTGACCATTTTTACCGTTTTGCTTGCTGTGGCCTCGTTATTGTTGGTCGATGCCGCACCTCAAGCTGAAGGTTAGTAAAAATATGTTCATGGCCACATTGGCGTGCTCTAAACAGTTAATTTCTCTGTTCACTCCAGACAATGACAATAGAGCTTCCATTCCAAGCATTTGCTATTTGGGAACGAAATTGATGAAATGATGATGTATCTATATATCTTTACTATTATTTACGTAATTAAATCTTATTCCCTCAATGCTTACGATTTTGCCCTGCATGCGCATGAAATGTACTTCAGACCAGTTTTGTGCTGCAGTGCCAGTGGGTTTAGACTCAACCTAACAGGAGCTCCCTAATTAATACATGACTAAAATTTTTCTCATTTTTTTAAGTACACTCGAGAGCGAAACGCGGTTTCAAATCGTATTTTGAGAATTACCTGGATGAAATGGCGACAAGCGCTTGTGTTGCGATGGGAAACACTGGAAGTCTGTACTTCGCAGTTCGTCGAACTTGTACTTCATCTAACACACAAAATTGTCATAGTCTGTGTACTTCGCATCAAGTCAGAAAGGAAGCCAAAATCTGGAATCCTAACAAGTAAGAAACGCCGAGAACCAATGAATACAAACAAAGGGCAGGGGCTAGTGGCCTTGCTCGGTCTTCCAGTTCCGGCGTCGCTGTATGAAAAATAGAAATGATCGACGAAAATGAATCATTTAACATTATCAGCTTTTTGCTTTCGAGTATACATCATTATTTTATCTGAAGTTCTAAATAATTTAGTCACCCTAGAGAAATAATTTGATATTTAGCAATAAAAATCGATCGACAGCTGTACTCCGGCCTCCCGACCAATCAGCACCAAGAAATTTTATCATGCTACTAATTATTATATATTTTTTCGCTAAATTTCTAGGCTGCTTAATTCAAAATGTGTGGAATCACTTCATGTCTACAAGGGCCGTCCATCGTTGGCTGACAATAAGAACGCTGACACAGATGTGAATAAAGTTGGCTTTGTCGAAAATGTTGCCTTCGCCAATATGTAATCTTCGACACAATCACAAGTTTTTATAATATTTATTTAAATAACAGAAAATCCCAATCAGCGCACGGGCTGCTCACATCACACTTTACTATCACACACTCACTGCTTTATAACTCCCCACACCCTCGTCTTAAATCACAATTATGTTTCTGACGTCACGTGCAATTGAAACCCTATATAACCCTATATTAATAGCGCCAGTCTCCCACACACTCCCCCATATAGCTTGGAATCAAGGTATATGTCACTAATCGAGACTGGCTTAACTTTGTGCGAAATCAGCAAAATAATCAAGTAAACTATTGTCCTGGAATCGGTCATGTTGTTCCGAACCTAACTGTCTATATAAATGTATTTTTAAAGTTTAATTAGTGCGAACGACTATTTGTAACAAAGTCAATTTATCAGTTCTCTTCTTCTTCTCTTGCTGTCTGCTGAATCCTAACATTCGCAGCTGCGGCGGCGTCTCGTCTTGGTCTTGGTTCAAATGCCGGTGCAGTTGGATCCAGTTTCTTTGGTTCGACTTCATCACAAGACAACTCCATAGGAAACAGGTGCTGGATGGCTCTGTCGAGGCAACCGTTAGTTGTCCTCACCTTGGCCGCACGTACAACTCCATCACGGCCTCTTATCAGCTCGACCACAATCCCCAATTTCCACAGGTTTCGGTTCTTCTTCTCGTCTTGAATGATCACGGCGTCTCCGGCTTTGGGATGTGAGATATTCTTCTGGCTTACCTGTCGATGACGTTCACGTAAACTTCTAATGTATTCTCTTGACCACCGCCTCCACATAGTTTCTTTGCACTTCTTGAGAAATTTGGCTCGTTTGCGTAAGTCCTTTTCGTCGATGAGGTGAGTTCTAATCTCGGGTAAAACGCTTGGGTTGATGTTTAACATGGTGTTAGGGGTGAGGACGGGTAGTTCGATATCATCTTCTAAATACATCAGCGGTCTGTTGTTGAGTGCCACTTCGATATCAAGGATTACCTCGCTCAGTTCTTCCCATTTTAGGTTGCCGTTCCCAATGGTTTTGTAAAAGGCTCGCTTGAATAGCCCAATAAGCCGTTCAAACTGCCCCCCTCACCAGGGGGCCCGACTGAGGTTGAATCTCCATTTGATTGACCGATCTGTCAGGAACGCGTGTAGACTTTCTTCCTTTTATACTTTGCTCAACCACTTCTTCGCAGCTTTGAAGGTCTTTGCGTTGTCCGAATATATTATCTCAGGACGTCCGCGTCGTGCTATAAGTCTCTTTAGACTCGGTAGGAACTCCGAAACTTCCAGAGATCTCAACAGCTCGAGGTGCACTGCTCTTGTCAAGCTACAGCCGTACAGGACCAAATAGGCTTTTCTGACTGCGTTCGCTTTCGTCTTGTACTGAATTGGGCCAGCAAAGTCCACTCCGAGGACTTGAAATGGTGCAGAGCCGTCAGTTCGGGTAGGTGGGAGGTTTCCAGGTGGTGGGTTGTTGTAGGCTTGGGTTCGAAACTTAATACACCCGTAACACTTCCTCCTAATTCTCTTCACGAGCTGTCGTAGTTTTGGGATCCAATAACGCTCTCTAACTTTGGACATGGTTGTGGCTACTCCTCCATGGAGTGTGGAAAGATGCGCCTTCTCCACAAGTTTCTTCGTGTATACATGATTCTCTGGCAAGTATATCGGGTATTCCCCTTCGATTCTTCCTCTACACTCCAAGATTCCCGATGCGTTGGGTTGTAGGTTGAGTTGTATCTTGTCTTTAGCAATTTCCCCACTGCGTTGTGCTTCGCGTTGGGTTTTCTGGATCCACCATAAGTTTTGCACTTCGATCTCTTGTGTTTTGAGTGGGCCACTCACTTTGTCAGTTCGACTTCTACAGTTCGTAAGGAATCTGTGGATCCATGCTCCAATCCTCAGGGTTTTCCGTAAAGAGAATTTGTTGATTAGCTCGTCGAAACTATCTAGAGATTTATTAGATGTCGTCAGGACCTGGGGACTCCGCTCTCGTTTCGCTTCCTCTTTCACCCTTTCGTCGGCTGTGAGCGTCACTTGCGGGGGCCATCTGCTTGGATCACTAAGCCATGCTGGTCCACGCTGCCAAAGCTCGTTTTCGTCGATTGTTCCCCCACGACTCCCAAGATCTGCTGGATTCTCATGAGTGGGAACATGGTGCCATTTAACGCGCTCGTGCTCTTGGATCTTCTTCACTCTGTTGGCGACAAATTGACGGTACTCGCCTTGGCCATTGATCCAGTACAATGCCACGGTGGAGTCTAACCAGCAATGTACCTCGGATACCTTCTCAACGCCAATTGCTCTTTCGACATTAGACCCAAGATTGACTGCCATGTGCCCTGCTACCAACTCCAAACGTGGAATCGTAAGATCACGCTTCGCCAGTCGAGACTTGGAACACACTAACCCTTGTGTCGTCGTTTCCTGCTGTTCAACCACGGCATACACGGCGGCAGACACCCCATTCTTGCTTGCATCTCCGAATGCATGGATTGATATTGACAACACTGGTTGATAACGTGGTGCTAACGATCGCGGAACCGAGAAGTGTTCTGGCATTTGCGAGTACCATTTCATCCAACGTTTCTTCAATTCCTCTGGGAGTTCGCTGTCCCACGCAAGATGGGTTTCGCAGATTTCGCGATACAACATCTTTCCAACAACCGTAGCAGGTGATACCAAGCCGAGCGGGTCGTAAACCTTCGCCAGTTGTGATAGAGCTATTCTTTTGGTATTCGCGAACTCCTCCTTGTTTACCACCACGCTGAGTGTATCTCGCTTCTTGTCCCATGGTAGGCCAAGTAATTTCGTTTCCGTTTGCTCGACTCCGAGATGCTGCTTCGCGAAGGTTGTCTCTTCCCCGTCATGTGTCAACACTGGTGTCCTTTCTTCAAGATCTTCGACGTTAGAGTGCCATTTGTGCAGTTTAAAGGTGGCGTCTTCGAAAACTTCGCTTGTCTTCATCTTCTTATCGTTGACTTCTTCAACAGTTGCACCCCCCGTCATGAGGTCGTCTACATACAGCCCATCACGGATTTCTTTGACCACATCTGGGTATCTCCCCTCCCACATCTTTAAGTGTTCGTGAATCACACCACCAAGCAGGAAGGGGAACAGGTCAACCCAAACAACGCTCTTGTGAACCTGTAGATGTGAACTTCATTGTTTTCAGGAGCCTTCCAATGGAATCTCAATGCGTCTCGTTCATGTTCTTTAATCCTCACTTGCAAGAACGCCTTTTGGATGTCACTGGTGAGTAGTACCGGGTAGAATCGCGACCGGACAAGAACGCTCCAGAGTAGGTTCTGAAGTTGAGGGCCAGGGTGTAAGCAGTCATTCAGCGAAGGCTTGTCGTTCGATTCCTTTGCCGAGGCGTCGTATACAATCCTAAGTTTGGTTGTTTCGGCTGTGTTCTTCGTTACGCCCTTGTGTGGTATGTAGAACTCGTTGCCTGTAGGATTCGCTGGCGCTGGTTCAATGACTCCTTGCTCAAGTTGTTCCGTGATAATGTCGTCGTAACGTTGATAATCTCCGTCGCGTTTTAGTCGCTTTATCAAGTTGTTTAGTCTCCGCAGGCTTCCAGTCTCGTTAGTTGGTAGAGGTGGATGGTTGGGCTTCCAAGGTAGGTTCGTCTCGTACCAACCCCCCGGATTTCTGACAAGTTGTTCTTTAAAGTCGCCAAACACAAGGTCCTGGTCATTCTCCATTGTATCTGCAAGGCCCAACACGTCTAACCTACAGAGATCCTCGAAATCGGCCTGCGATGTCTGGGTCAGCAGCATCGTACTCTTGTCGAACTCGACCCCAGGGCTCATGATAAACCACCCGAGCTTTGTTTTCTCCGCCACTGGTTCGCAATCGTTTCCTACGAGGGGCCTGGTGCTGGTCTTAATTCGAGAGTACTCCCCGCTTCCAAGTATGACGTGAATCGGAAATTCCTTCTTCGTGTCGCTGTCGTTTATCTGTACTGCGTTCAAGTGTTGATAACGCTTAATTAGCTTGTCGTATCCTGGATTATTGATCGATAATAGTTCGTCTTTACCGACCTTCGTCAATCTCACGTTCATGACGTAACTTCCGTCGATCGAGGACACCGAGGTGTCATACATCTCCATTCGTGAGGTCTTCGTACTCATTAACATGTCGACTCGTTGCAATCTCGTTTCGTTTGGCTTCAACTTTAGGGCTTCGATTAACTTCGCAGACGCGTACGAGCCACCGGCGCCAGAATCAATCAATGCTCGACAAGTAACGCCATTGACTTTCACGACAACAACCGGAAAAATGCCATCACCACTTCCTCCATCTGTCAACAACTTTCTCTCGTTCTGCTCTTTGTCGCTCGTCTGGTCGCAAATTGACGTGTGGTGACGTTTGCTGCAGTTGCCGCAGGACACTTTGCTAGAGCATTCTGAGGCGCGGTGCGTTTTTGTCGCGCAATTGAAGCACAGCCTTTTCTTGGACAGAATCGCTTTTCGCTCAGCTACTGTTGTCACGTTAGTACACTGGTTAGCTTTATGCCCCGGGTCCCCACAGTATACACAACCCTTAGGCTTGTATTCGTCGCTTCGAGCATGAAAGAACTTCTTTCGATTATCGTCTCGATCTCTCTCGCTAGACGTAACTGGATTTCGTTTTACCCATTGTCGTATAGCCTCAGTTAACCTAATAAAGTCCCACGTTTCCCATTCTGGATCAGTTCGGACCAAATCCCCCCGAATTCCCGATAACTTTTCCAGGGTCATAGAGACATTGCCGTTTATTTGGTCAAGTTTGCCCATAGTCTCGAGCGCTTGCACGCAATGTGATAACGTGTCACTAAACTCTGAGATCTTACGCGAATTGGAACTAGGAATTTGTGGTAAATCTAGAATTTCCTTGACATAACACTTAACAATCTCGGGCTCCTTGCCGTATTTGTCCTGCAAAACAGCCTTTGCGCGGTTATAACCTTCGGGCGTGAATGGGAGAGCTTCTACACAACGTTTAACTTTCGGAGCGAGAAGTTCGCATAAATAAGTGAATTTACTTATCGGAGCGATAGAGCTTTTGTCGATAGCTTCGGTGAATTGGCCCCAGAACCTGGGCCAATCCATAAATGAACCTTCAAACTTCGAGATAACCAACTTTGGTAGTTTGGCCATTTTTTGAGTTATGTTCTCACATTCCTGTATTTCCGGTCGAGGTTTTGAAATTTTGGCAAGTTCTGCTTGCATTTTTAAACGTTTCTCATGCAGTTCCATTTCGAATCTAAATTGCTCCTCTTGAGCTACAAGCTTTTGCGCCTGCTCATTTTTCGCGAGCCATTCCTCAAGCTCAGCCACCGTCGCGTCTGCTGCTTCAAGCTTAGCATCAATCTCATTGCTCCATTCGCTAATTTCAGAGAGTTCTGCCTTCTCGGCAATCTTTGTCGCTTCGACAATGTTTTTACACTGGTTTGCGTCCTTCGCAATAGCTTGTATCGTCTCAAGATGCCGTTTAATAGTTACTCTCTTACCTGAGTCCAGTATGTTATTCGTTCTTTCTACTGTAATCTTCAGCTGCGTCAACTTCGTATCCAAATCCACGGTTCCCATACTCTCATACGTTGTACACTTCCCCAGAAAGGATGTTTTAAACTAGACGGTAACGCTATCCCGTCGGAGGTACCACTATGTCGAAAATGTTGCCTTCGCCAATATGTAATCTTCGACACAATCACAAGTTTTTATAATATTTATTTAAATAACAGAAAATCCCAATCAGCGCACGGGCTGCTCACATCACACTTTACTATCACACACTCACTGCTTTATAACTCCCCACACCCTCGTCTTAAATTACAATTATGTTTCTGACGTCACGTGCAATTGAAACCCTATATAACCCTATATTAATAGCGCCAGTCTCCCACAGCTTAGCAATTTACCGTTACCATTCTTGCCATTCAAGCGGTTGTGGTCCCAATTACTGTTGCTGTTCAGGGCCGTACGAAGGCTAAATGAGAATCATGAGAAAAAATCGTTTTGTCGAAAATTATATTTTGTGATTGTATAATTCCTATATTATGTACTTCCTATATATGTAAAACCTATGTACTTCCAAATATATAATCCCTCGGGCTCAAGAGATTGTGGATTTGTGGTCAACAAACGTTTGGATTCTCGTGGGTTTTCGTCGCTAGGAATGAATCCAAAAGCTAATTCATTATGATACGTATATACAGGAGCAAACACGAAATAAAAAAAGACAACTACCATTTCAAGGATTATAAACTACGAGTCGTTCCTATTCCACTGACTGTTTTTGTGTTCTTCTGATAATCTTTTCCCAGCTTTTGCATAATTTTATTTGATTCCATATCTTTCATTTTGATTAAAGTTTACGAAAGGGATTGATGCAACATTTCCCCTTATTAACTCACTTAATATATGAATAGATTAATTAAATTAGTGCGTCCTGTACGTACTATTTTTTGTACATAACACAACTTCCCTTTGTGAAATAAGGGTAGAAATATGCCGAAGGGTATGTGCTAATTAACGTGTGTGCATGTCATTTTAGGAATAAATTAAAACACAATAATGAATGATTCGCAAGAGAAATCTTTTATTTCTTAGGCTACGCAATTTCTTAGGTTACAACATTTAGCATGCTTTGCACTGTTCGAGAATTCAACATAGTCAGTTAAGTAATATAGTTTAGGCACTCTTTGACCATTAAATATATAGTAATTTACGATGTGATTAACTTTTTAATCTTTTAAGAAAAATCTTTCAGAAATACAAACTTTTTTCCTTATCGAATTAGGACGTTGCTTCAGTCTTCACTCGTTTAAATTTCGCGCATGCGCAAAACTAACAAACATGTCAAACGTCGACCGTCCATTACATAGAATTTGGACGACTTTGGACTCGGCCATGTTCTGTTTAAATAGCAGGGTGTAATGAATCACCCAGCGGAGTCAGTACACTCGACGCTTTGCGCCGGATCGGGCACTAAATTCTACAAACGATGAAACAAACTAAATTGGCTATGAAAACGCTTGGTTTAGCTTAATCGGGTGATTTCGAATCGGTTCTAAAAAAGTTCGTAATGATCTTTGACATTTTGCGATAATTTGTCCCCAACCTTGAGGCGATACGATTAAAATGTAAGATAAGAACACCTCTATCATATGGAGAAAAAGTATAAAAACCTTACTATCGAAAGAAAAAAGGCGAATAACTAAAGAAGGAAGTTTGTAGAATATATTTGTGATCAGTCAAGCAGATTATTGAGGATTTTGAAACAGGACAGTTGGTGAACGGGAGATGGAATTTGGGCAAAGAAAAATTAAAATGCTTATGGCAGTTATCATTTGAATGATTTGATGCTCTCATTGAAAATTCTTACACGAAGCAACTTAGAGGATCCTAATACTTTGACATAATATTATGCTGTCACCACAAAGACTCGTTGGAACTTATGTTCGAACAGCCTGGTAGCTCCGATGTTGATCCAATTTGAGTTGAGTTGTTCTGCAAATTTCGACCTCTATCACACCCAATACCAGATACGCAATCATTCCTTTGCCAAAAATTTCTGATGTTACCCTCCATCAAACTTCGTTTTCTAAGGTTTAGAGGTTGGGCTGTAAACATATTCCTTTCATTGTGGAATTGCAAAGACATATCTGACGTTTCATCAAACAAGCAAAAGTTTTGGTGATTACTGCCAGGGCTTTCTTGAAATAAGGAAACATTGTCAGGCGTTGTCACTCTGGAGCAATTTGAAGAAATATGATCATCAGATTCGTCCTCATTATTAACTGTTTTCAAACAATCTTTCACGATCCCGTCTGCTAAGTTTTGACTCTGTTGAGAAGGAATCGTCCTACTGCTGATGGTTTTAGAAGGCCCCATTCCAATAATTTGGTGATAATTGTTTTCCTTATAGCAAGGCTTAATCGGTTGCATGGATACTTCGTACATCAACTGTTTGGGGGGTTCATCACATTTGACATTGACATCGAACGGTGAGGTGTCTGGGGAAATTCCGCTGTCATAACTATCATAATCTTCCTTCGAGACGGGAATATCTATATTTTCTACTTCTATACAAACAGAATTAGAAGGACTTGTAAACCGATTTTCGTAATCATCTTGCCGAGAAAATTCGTCTTCTTGGTAGATAAAGTTAGGTGATTTTGCACAATTCTTTTTGTTATCATCATTGGTAACAATACAAGAGCTTTCGCTGACACTTGATGATTATTTTCTGGAATTGAATCGCCATTTTTATTGGACGAAGATAACGGAGAACAAACTGCATCATCTCCCGTTTTTTCTTCATCGTCTTCAAATGTTACATCAAAATCAGTGTTTTCATACATGTACGTCCGTTTTGCCATTGTGCAGGGAGCATCGGACAGGGTATGATTGTGGGATAACAAGTCCCGATGTTTCTCAAATTTCTCATTGCAAACGTCACACTCGTAAATTTGGTCTGTATTGTGTATCCGTCTACAGTGCTGTAGCAGAGCACCCCTTTGCGTAAAGTCCTGTGGGCAGAAAATACATTTGTAAGGCCTTTTCCCGTTGTGAGTCCTTTGGTGAACAGTCAATGAGCCTGGTGTTCGAAACGACTTGTTGCAGTCCGTACAATTAAGAGGATTCTTTTCAGTATGAGTTATGGCATGATTCTGCAGCACGTTTGCTTCGGGGAACTCTTCGCCGCAGACATCACATTTATGAGTCTGCTCATTCAAACTGTTTTTTTCATTCTGATGTATCGCTGGCGTGTGACTATTGGGAAAAGACAAGTCTCTGTAATTAATCGTTTTTAATTTTTCGGAAACCATTGTCGATAGTTTCTCTTTAACCAGGACAGTTTTCTCCTTCTGTATAGCTTCGGATTACGGCCTCTCCAACTGATTTATTTAAACGAATCTTGCGACGAGGAGAAGACTTGGCCTGAACCTTTCTTTTCCTTTTTTTGCTGTTAATTTCGCTACTAGGTTCGGGTGCATCTCTTTTACTGCTTGTGGGAGTTTTGACTGCATCTGGATCGGAATCTTGGTCTATTTTCTTCAATTTATCTAAATTTTGGCAACAAACGTTTGTTACATGAATCGAAGCGTTCACACGCTCAGTATTAGATATACCAACATCTCCACATTGAGAGTCAGTACAAGTTTCCAAATGTGTTTTCTTGTGTGAGGATAATTCCAGAAATTTCTCGAATTTTTCCTTGCAAACATCACATTCATAAATCCTGTCTGACTGATGTTCTTTTCTACAATGCGCCCTCAGTGGTCCCAACTGAGTAAACGACTTCGTACAGAAAATGCAAGTGTGAGGCTTTTGTCCAGTATGTGTTCTTTCATGGTACTTTAAGGTAACTGCTCCCCGAAACGTTTTGCCACATGTTGTACATGGATAAGGATTTTCGCCAGTGTGCGTTCTCATATGATAACTTAACAAATGTTTTTGCGAGAAGCGTTTGTTGCAGATATCACACTCGTGCCGTTTTTCAACACTACTTTTTTCCTTCCCACCTTGTTCATCAGTTTCGGCGCGACTTTCGCTAGAAGAGTTTCGTTTCAAGCAACTCTGGTGCTTCTTGTGGATCCACAGCCCAGCGGGCTGACTAAAGGCTTTGCCGCAAATGTCACATTTGTAGGATTTTTCACCATGAATCTTTTCGTGCAATACGAGATACGTTCGACGGCTAAATGTTTTACAACAGACCCGACATTTATGTAATTCTTCACTGCTGGTATTATTTGACATATTTCGACACCTATTGATCTTGTATCAACCGAGGAAAACGCGGATGAGAGGGGGGTACATTCAAGGACCTGAAATAAAAATAATACAAGTTAAGTGTGTTTCATTCACGTCCTATACTTAGAATTGTTTTCGCTTTGAAACTTTGCCATCCTTTCCCCGAATTACGTCTCATTAGCGGTATATTTTCACTATGAGCTTACATGGTTGGCTACGAGTGAAATTGGCCTTGATTTTCCTACAGCATGCAAGCTGACTTCGACTTGGGAACTCAGGACTTACGGAAATATAAACACTTCAACCTTAGCGCTTTCTCGTTTCCATTTGCAGCTATCTCAGCAGCAAGAGCCTATGCACAAAAATAGCAAAAACGCGCTTACGAAGTTGTACACAAATTCCGATTTTATTTCATTTAAAAGCAATGTCGGCTAAAGCTCTGAGTACAAGTCAACTTTTATGTAACGGACATTAATTGGTTGTTTTTGTGAGGAATTAAAAATTCCCATTTTAGTTTCCATCACATGGTCTATAGCCGTGAAAATAGTTTTTTTCCATTGCACGCGGTGGCTTTCACTAAATCCAATCACTCACAGTATTAATCGTGCTGATATGCATTTAATCACAAAACGAATAATATAGCCGGTGGGGAGATCATATGTAAACTGTTGTATATTTAAAAAATAACTCAACAGCATAGGACCTATTTTGGTGTTATATGGCTATAAACAAATTATGAATGCTTTCATTCGTGCAATGGAAAGAATACTTTATTTGCTAAAAGATGCAATGTCCTTATAAACATTCCACCTTTCATCCAAATCAAAGTATATTCTTATCATTGAGCTCATAAATATTTATTGCAATATAAGATCAGGGATTAAAAATATTTTTACCCGGCTATGGTGTTCTTCCATGTAACCGAGTTAAAGAACTCTACCACCAATTTTCATCATTTTATTACAGATAACGTCACAAAAATTCGCCTTGAAAAATTAGAACCGCTTCTTTATTAGTTCGCGCGAATAAAAACGTCTATATATAGTGAGGAACTGGGTTTAAAGAGTTTTCATAGAGTTTTAAAGACATTTTCGCTGATGTCCGTAACTACTTTTAACTTTTCTTTGCTTCAATCTTTACTGTAATAAGATAATAAGATCTTAAAAGGATTGAATTAACATCCTATACACAAGCGCCGGATTAAACGAACACACACGCGCTATAGGTAAATCGGTGTATTTTGTCTATTTAGAAAGGAGTGAGTAGAAATTACGTGCAAATTAATGTTTTGCCACGTACGTATAAATGAGGAACATCGAGACTACATTTCCATGCGATAACACAATAATGAGAGTCGTTCATAGACTTCCGGGCAATTCTCATGGATGTTCCTTTTTGGCGCGAAGACCCTTGCCATGCAAAGATGGTGACAGGGAAACAGAAGCCGCAGGTTCCGGCATTTTAAAGCAGATTTTTATGGTGTAAACTACGAACAGACAGCCAAATTGACAAAAAGACCAGCGTTAAAAATTGATCTCGCATTCATAGGACATGAGAGGCGAGTTATTCAATCTATTTCTGTGAAATATCGTGCTGCTGATATGAAAGACCTCGCTCTAACTAAATCCATGATAATCTGAAAAGGTGTTTTGTACAACTTTGCATGAAAGACCAACAACTTACAGGGTGAGGAGTGTTGCCAACAATATAGAGACCTTTATTTCAGGGTCACTTTTTAAAATAGTCTTTTAACACTTGTGGGACACAATATGTCTCAATGATTAGTGATTACTTTCATAATGTTTGAACATAATCTACTGTTATTCCGGCTTCCAAAACGCAGTGGGAAAGATTGGCGAATGGACATTCACCTACTAGAAAATACGAAAATCAAACGACGTCTTAAACCACCAACAACTCCTGTTAACTCGAGCCCCCGGTATAACTCGAACAATTTTTCTTTCCCCTTGGGAGTTCGAGTTAGCGAGGAACTACTGTATGTATGTACGTAACCTTTATTTAAAATCTGATCGATGTTATATAGCCTCATCAATATTTGCTGGTCTCCATAAGGGGCGTCGATGCACATGCAAAAAGAAAGTAAAAAATAACTATTTACAGACAATAACATGAAAAGATAAAGTGAAAATAGAAAGTTAGTGGAAAATATGTACATTTAAATTTTTACCTATTATATTGGTGTGACCCTATTTAATTAATAATTCGTTTAAAAACGTATGCTGATTCTGCTTATTTTGCTTCCGGAGAAAGGCTATTCCAAAGTTTCGTGCCACTATATTGGAAAATTTTTTTAAGGAAATCTCTTCTCGGAATAGGAAGAGCTAGAGTATTTCTTAGATTATGATGACCTTGCAATGTGCTAATCCTGGTGAATGAATTTTTCAGGTTTGGCGCGCTCAAATTATTTAAAATTCTAGACATTAATATAGATTGATTACGTATTTGTTTACGTGTTTAATTATCCTAGCCGCACGATTTTAACACTTTTGAATTAGCTTGTCTTTTAAAGCTCCACAGCAGTTTCCCCATGGAGGGAGAACATGCAGTAATGAAATTATGGCTGTATCAGAGCATTATAAATCATTTGCATAGTATGAAAGGGAATAAAGGCCTTGATTCTTTTTATAACAGCTATCCCAGCCCCTACTTTTTTACAATTTTCTTCAATATGCTTGTCCCAACTCATCTTTTCAAGTCGAAAGATGCAGAACTTTAACACTTATCGGATGCAAAGAAACGAAGGGTATGGCCAATGCTCTTATTTGAAAATGATTGTGGAAAGTGAGAATTGAGAATCTACTGCTAGAATGTACTGCTCACTTGTTACAGGCGGATCTCGTATAGCGCCATGCATTAGAGATACATCTTAATCACGCGATTAGAATTACCGTGAATTAACAGCAGCGGTTGTCTCGATAAGTCACTGTTAAACTTCAACACCATTAGGTGTATATAGTCTACACCTTAGAGCCATAATACATGACGGATATGAAAGTTGCATAAATACATGATTTACCAATAATGACGCACGTCGCTTCTACACGTATTCGTTGCTAGTCGCGTAGAGCAAATACGCGAGATCAGTCCTCGAAGGATCAGTGAAATTACGATGAGTGAAAATCTAGAGATATGAAACGAGTGATACGAGTGATCTTGCGACTCCGCCATTTTTGCACGAAGCGCATTTTTTATTATTAAAACCTTCATTTAAACACGCTTGCCTCGACAGCATATATAAATATAGCTGATTTCCACGAGGGGCGTCACACATATAGTAAGATATAGATATTTAAAAAAGGATAAAGTTTAAAAAATGTAATGTATAAAAACGTATTTGGCACGTGTGGCACAGCATCTTCCCTTAATTTACTGCAATTTCCCGTTTAAAGCAGGCAAAAGTGTCTGCCGAATTAGCTTCTTAAACATTCGGTTCTAGGTTTTAGGAGAATTAAGTCTATAGCACTTCAACCAATTAGATGACAAGGCCTGTGACAAGGCTATAGCCTCAACTATTTCTTTCTCATTATTGTTTGGTAACCGTTTAATTAATGGGGCGAGCAAACGAATCACGACAAACGTGGTATTTAAGTGACGTGTTCAGCGCCTTTGGCGGATGCGGAAGAGATACCCTACATTTTCTCTCCTTCCTTGGTGCGAAGCTAGCTGACAAGAATCATTCTCCATCTATATGGTGGTTAGCTGGTTACGACGAAAGATCGCCTTTGCTTTGCTTTGTTTTGCTTAGAGCTCGCGTGGTGTTCGTTCGTGGAAGTCGAAGTTGAAGGACTGCGTCCATCGCATCAACTAATGACATTACTTTGTCTGAATGGAACTCAAACATTAGCGAGTAGTCTAGTTAAGTTGTTCTTGTAAACTGTTATACTTAGAACTATTATACCTAGTTTTAATGCATGATCGATTATTGTAATTTTCCCTAACGACAGAGCTATATAGATATAATGTACGATTTTATTACAGTTCACTGAGGTCAACTTTAAGTGACGTGTAGATGTGTATTCAGGTAATTGCACGAGTAAATTGCACTGATGAAGGCCCGGGCTAACGGACCAAAAACCTCGCAGTATTAAATACTTACTTAGAGTAACATTGTTGGTGCGAACATGCACTGTATTGGTGTTTCAAGCAAATGCACAATAGATAAAATCAAATTTTGGGCACGATGGAATTTGTTCATGGATTGGCATAAATCAAGAGAAATCAAAATCGCTTTTGAAGTAAAAAAAACCCTAACCCTAACCCTAACCATATTGCATTTTGCTCTAATAGTCAACTTTATTTGGTGGTACATAGAAAAGTCCAGCCTGTAGTTGGTATTCACTCTCTATTAATAAAATTTAAAAAGGCGTTAAGTTTTTTTTAATTTACAGTTACGACGTCACATTTTATAACAAATTTTTACACCTTTGCCCTTCGCGTTGTTATTACAGTCACTAGTTTTTCATCAAATTATACACAAGCAGGTGTACAATTTTGGAGGATGAATCATCCTAGATTTTAATACTAAAAGATGGCAAATAATTATAGGAGAGGTAAGCTGATGAAGGATAGGCTGATGGTATTTGATTAATATACCTCACTTTCTATATATCTTGATGCATAAATATAGTTCTATCCAGCTGATCTGGGTATAAAAATCAACTAATCAGAAGCCAGATCTTCGACAAAACTGAATTATCATTTCCTTCATTGCATATGACTTTGACACTCGAAAATATCAAGTTATTTTTTATATTTATGTGAAAACACGTTTATTCTTTTCCCAACTGCATATTAGAATTTAAATTTTTCACCCTTTATACTATTAGCTCGAAAAATAAGGACAAATAACACCAGGCACATGATAACTCAGTTTTGTCAAGACGCTTTATGACGTCATGATCTCAGATCAGCTGGATATATATAAACTGTATAGTTTTATATGTGGAAAGTTGGTTGCCCACTTGATTATTTTGTTAACTCTAAATTTGGCGTTTCAATTCGGGATGACTGTTGGGGGTGCATATATTCCCAGTCAGTGGAGGTGTGCAGTGACTGTGCACCTCTTGCACACCTTTCTTAAAATGCAGGCATGAGAATGACAGCTTCCGCTTTGAGCACATGATTTTCTTATATTTAATTACTATACACCAGATTGGGATGGAAAATTTCATATTTCATGCATAAGAGTTATACAAGGTAAAAAAACTAAATACAATATGTGATATGTGGCCATTAAATACTATACTAAAATTCACAACCCCACTGTATCCTATTGATCTAGCTAGATTATTACACTAATAAATCCATCCCTGGATTTACCGGTAATCAAGATTATTATGCTCTTATAATAACATAATAGTTCATCTGGGGATGGTTGTATAAAAATTTAGTTAACTTTTAACTATTGTTAATGGCAGAATTGGCCAATGAGAATGTATTTTCCAGTTAGCTATGATTTAACTACACAAAATTTGGTCAAGAGTTTATTCGACCAGCCCCTGAATGTGAAATGTTGCTTAAAAAGAAACAGAATAATAATAAGAAGAATCGATCTTTATAGCATTTTCCTGGCACTACCAAACCAATTCACCTCATGTAAGCACTGGTGGCTCTAAATATGTTCAAATTAATTATCTGGCAATAAAGTGTGGACAAATTATGGTAAAATTGGGATAAACATTTATGAAGGCAGTTAAGATTCGTATTATTTCTGGTTGTGAACCATCTGATAAGCAGGCTAGGGCTGATCTAATAACACAAAAGTTTACCAGAGAGCTCTATCAAGCCAAGTTGTATGATTGAAATAAAGATTTTGCTCAATATGTGTTGTAATGCAACATAGAACTTCTTGATATTGTCAACATGAATTCACAATCTTGACTAACATATATATGGCAATGAAGATTTACTTTTCGCAATCAGAAACCATCATTGAATTTCACAAAATCTAGTAATTGCTAAAGCATCACATTAATGCTTTAACCGATAGGACTAAAATGCAACATTAAATTTGTAGCTTTATAGTCAAAAATAAAGACATAAAGTATCAATACAACCACACTGTATTCACACAGACATTTTAACAAACTTCCTATTCCTATTCTTTTTTATTCCTTAGTTTTTACCTCACTTACCTATCGTGTTCCCAAAAGATTACACTTTTACACACCGGCTTTCAACGCTATTTCATGGCGAAATGTATCTTCGGCAGTTCGGCTTGACAATAGAAATTCACAACAACTATAATAGCACAGAATATGCCCGTTCGCAGGCTAGCCTTTCTCGATATTCAATCACAGAGAAATTATGCATAAAGAGCTGGAACTAGTGTCCCACTTTTTAGTGCGCATGCTCGGCAAGTGCTTGTAATTTATCTTAAGTGCGTAAAATGCTATATAAATGACGATATTGTAAAGCTTCAATTAATCGAAAATGTTTGAGCAAGAAATCCAAGCAATTTAAAAATTTCAGTCACTTGCCAAGCATGCCCACTTTTAGCTCACGCGCAAAAAAGGGATAAAAAAACGCCATACTCAGTTTACAATACGCCACCTAGTTCCAGCTGTGCATCCATCAGCCATTTCCCGATCAAGCAGGGTACTGGGTCTAGTCGCGAACCGCAAAGCGTCTATGGGTTGTTTGGAGAGGCAAATCACAAATGATTTCAGACTTCTATTTCCTGTCCTTCCAAACATTCCATACTCCATAGGTGCTTTGCGGTTCGCGACCAGACCCAGTACCCTGTTCGATTGGCTAATTGTTTACTATATGATTCCATGATGTGATTCAATACTACGCCAATTCATATTAGACCTTTGGCATTAAAGACTACTTCCTGATCTATGCAAGGAAATGCAATCAAATCTGAAAAGAGCGTACTGAAATTAGTAGAAATGCAAAGTTTGGCTGCGAAATGTTGTAAATTGTGGAAAATATAGCCTTGCAAAGATGGCAAATCAAGTATACTTTTTCAGAATAAACAGAAATTGTTACCATTTTTGGCCTAAACGTGCTAACAATTTGCGTTTGTAGTAAAAAGTAAACAAATTTGCAAATTTTGCGAGGCTATATTTTCCAACATTATTTTATTTTACAATATTTCGCTACCAAACTTTGCCGCATTTTTTCTAATTTCCGTACGCTCTTTTCAGCTGTGGCGATTTGATTGCATTTCCTTACATGCCATTAAAATTAGTCTATAATGCAAAAGGTCTATTTGTACACACAGTAGCCCGCTAACAGGCGCGCACGTGTGTGCATTGAATTTTTCTTAAATAAATTTCAATTCCCAACTTGTTCTTATCGACTTATCATACATTGTCTCCCACGATATAAGTTGCAATACCATAAATATACGCCACAGAACTCTAAAACACTGATTGGAACGATGAAATGAAATGCATGACGTCTCTAAAATCCTATGATTGGATGAAACAAACTTTAATCTGATTTTAATTACTACCAAAGAAAAACACTCTCAAAAAGACTAAGGAAAGTGTCTAATAGCAAAAAAAGGGGAGATAGCAAAGAGATGTTTTCCGTCTGCTACCATTCATTTCCAAGCTGATAGTTGTTGAATAATAAACTCAAACTTTTTTATGACAAATGACAAAACTGCGACCACTAACATGGTCAATATGGAACAGAGATTATTTTTGCTTCAGAACCGAAGACAAATATTTACTGCCAAATGTATGCCTCATTTATATCATTGGTAATTGCATTTTAATCCCATTCATTACTGTCTTGTCTTTTAAACAAGCAAAGATCAATGCAAATAACATGCTTTTAATTGCTTTCATCTGTGACATATGCCAATAATAATTATTTGGTGCAATGGTGCACGAACAAAGTGCTAAAAATCCCGACTTCTGCATGGTCGAATATAATGAAAATATGAAATATGGACTCCATAGAGGTGTTGACGTATGGTTCAAAACAGTGCATCAGTTAGCTAAAATGCTGGATCTGCCCCTGCATTCAATGTAAAACTGATTACAACAGTGACAATTTATTGTCAATGAAACCTGTACATTCCTGCTGGATCTGTGAAATCATACTAATATCTCGAGCTAAAGGTGACAACGTATTCTCATGAACTTTGCAAAGCCAAGTGTATAATCCTGCTGAAACAATAGCCTCCCACCATTATTTTCCACGTATTAACATATATTACCAGCTGTTAACGGATATTTCAAGCTGTTTCAAACGAGCTGACAATTCTTAGAGAATCTATGATGTTTGGATGTCGGACTTTTCTCTGTGATTAATTAACAATGATGCACTGAAACTAAGTGAATTTAATCAACATGCATGAAAATGTCTGAAACTCTCCTACCAAACTAAGGAGTGCCACCATCCTGCAACCTTACTCCTTTCTTTTTTGTTCTGTCCAACTTTTGTATACTCTCTCTCTCTCAACGTGTCGTATGTATAATCTCTATTCCGTCGTTTAAACCTGTTTCGAAAAATATGCATTTTCCTATCTTTTGTAAATACACTTTTAATATATTCAGATTATGTCGTTAAAATGTATTTATTACAATGAAAAATATTGTTAAATTGTTTTGTTTAATAAAATCTACTTTATTATAACTACTGTATCCAACTAGCTAACTAGCCCATTTTTGCCTTTGCGTATGGCATTAGAACGTAAAACTAAGCATCACTTGATATTTCCCCGCCATTTTAGCAACCTGTCGTTTAGGAATGAACACAACTTGAAAATCTTTGCCAACGGATAACTTTATCGCAGCCAATGCTTTAGAGGCTACCCACATGTACGCATGACGTACCTATTTTTATGGAGCGTAGAGAAAGTTCATACAAAATAAATGGAATGCGCATGACCTATTGACACAAGGCATCACATTCCTCAACTTCCACAATATCAATATTTCATTTATCTGGTTCCGTGTTTGCACGTGAAGGCACGGGCTTCAGTCGCCGTTTTCCTGTATTGAACGACAGAAAGACTAACTAGAAAGGAATAGGCACTTAATTTTGTAATAAAAACAACCGCATATCGATAAGGACGAAACATGCAAACATGATCACTTGCTGTCTCGCATATTCGCCGGTAATTGTTTGACATCAAACCATCATATTTGTTCAAGAGTATTAAAACAACTGCAAAAGATGATTGGGTAAATCACTTGAAAATAATCCAAAGGGAACAGCTCTAGGGCTGTGAAATAATACAGAAATTAGAGTGAATGTCTCACAGGGTTGATACAATTATTCGCGTATGCCCCCTGGAAATATGAAATTGATACAATATTGAGCTTTAGTTGCTTGCCTAATTATGTATTGCTAAGGACCTTCAGAACGAAAGGTCAAAAGGTCAAGGAATGTTTGATAAAGTCCTAAGAATGGATAAACACGGCTAACGCTTTATCTGTTTGTTTTTCAACAGTCTGCTCGAATTCCTGCAGTACCAGTTAAGTCTGAACCAAGCTAAGCCGTATCAAGATGAGCGACCTAAATCACGACCCCGCGTACCCGAGTTACGTTGAGGAATACTTTGATAAATCCACCGAACGAGAAGTGTTCACGGAATGGGTGCTTGCAAATGCTAGCAAAATTGTTGTATCTGATTTCTCGAGTGGAAAATATGCAATTCTCGACGTAGGCACGCCAGACGGGGACACCGATTTGCAGATTCTGTCGCTAATATGGCGGAATTTGGAACCGGGCACGGAGACCTCTTTCAGAATTGTGAATGCTCAGGCAGCCGTGTTGGAGAAATACAAAGCTGCCTTGAGTTCCAGCAAGAAGCGGGAATACAAGAAAATTGCGTTTGACTGGCGCGCAGCGAGCTTGCCTGATTACCTCGGAGGAAAATCAGGGGAGTCTGGTGGATGCAAGATGAATTTGGTTTTCTTCATGCAAAGTTTATATTACGAAGAACCCGAACAAGTACTGGTCGATGTCTACGACAAGGAGTTGGAACACAACGGTGTGATCGTTTGCGTTGTACAAGATGAAGGCAATTTTGCAGTCAGAATGCAGAACGAACTTCGGGGCAAGGATTTTCCGAAGTCGAAGAGGAATGTCAGCGGTAAGGATATCGTAGCAGTGGCGGAGAAACACGAGTGGAAATGTGAGGTAGACACACTGGAGTATATCGTAGATGTTGGCGAATGCCTCAAACAAGGCTCGAGCAAAGGCGATATGCTGTTGGATATGATGTTCAATGTCAAAGATCTTCGGAAGCAAGCCCCAGCCGATGTTAGCGAGCACATCACGAAGTCCTTAGAAAAGGAAGCCGCCTCTAGCGGTGGCTCGAGGATTCTCCGCGAAAAGGTTGCAATAGTTATGATCTACAAATGACTGAGGACATTGGCGTGTTTGCTATATATGGCTACTAGACACGGATTTGTTGGTTTTAATAGATAGGTGAGAACTTAACATAACATGCTCAAATGAACATAGCGAATTATAGAAGTGATTGAATTTGAATATCGAAATTGTTTTAAAATGCAGTAACTTCTCAATTGAAACTTTGCGAGTAACTTCTCCACGTCTTTTGTATTTCTTTTATATTCCATAGCCAGAATTAAAAAAATCTTATTTGAACAAGTTTACCTAAATATTTCTATACTACATGCAAGTCGAACTTACATGAAACAAGACGCCGTTCTGGCGTTAACTCCGGCGCACGTACCAGTCTTCAATATAGAGCTTCTGAACATAAACAATACAGTTCGCGTATTGTTTCGCATACAAATTCGCATTTAGATGCCTTGCGAACCTAAATGTTCGATCGCGAAATTCAGAAGCACATCGCAGTATAGAAGTTCATTTGTTCAAAAATGTAAATAAACCGCATGATACATTCGCTTCGTCTTACACTTTGCCTTTGGAATTCGTGCTTATATAGTTATATTAAATCTTCGATCCTGTGCAAACTACGCGACGTGTCAACGCGCCCATACACGACCACACATCTTGTTAAACGGCGAAATAGCAACGATATTATTAAAATAGGACCGGAATCTACATGGATTAAATATATTCTTACCCCAATTCAATTTAATCGAACAGCATTTAAAAGAACGGTTTATTTGTTCCTCTTGGAGGAATTGCTGTATCATGCGAGCGAAATCGAATCGCGCATTAGAAAAGAACCAAAGCTGTGCACCACAACTCTTGGGAGATAAGACTGGGACGAAGATAAATCCGGTCACATACACATTTTAGATACTGGAGTGTTTCGCGCCATTTCTGACTTGCGACGACGAAAAATAAAAAAAAAACAAAAACAAAGCAAAACCTGGGCGAATTTTCAACTCCGTCGCTGACGCCGGAGTAATTAATAAATATATGGTCTCGAAATGGTGGCACTCGCCACTCGATACGTGTAGTTGAAATATATGCGCAGAACGGACTTTACCTCATCTTTAATGATGATTATTGCAAACACGCGGAATTTGTCGTCTGGCTACTTTCCATTTTGAATTGTCCGCTGTGCCGAAATGAACGTAAAATCAAGAGATGTCGTCAACGCACTTGTAGACAAAATGTAGTGTCTAATCCGGTATAATAATCAATACTTGCAAATCTTACTACTCTGGTCATCCGGTGAAAGAAGATAGAACAAAATATCCGTAACGAGCCTATTTCGGTGTGAGATTCTGTTGAAAGAATTCTACAGTCTAGTCTTATGATCACATTGAAGTATATTTTAAGTTTTTCCAACTGCACTGATGATCAAATACTTACTAATTTTAACCGTTTAGCTTGATAGAGGGGAATGGGAATGGTTAAATACTCTTCGAGAATTACGCAATCGGGGTATTTTTGGTCGTTGTGTCATGGTGTTTTCCGAATATTTTATGACATAGACTCGCAGGTTTCTCCTATGGCCAGCTCTGGCTATGTCTCGGAAGATCCCCCTCCCTATGCTTTGTTATTTGCGTACATCATAAAGGCGAAACAAATGTATGACGAAAAGTGGTCAAAAGCGTATGCAGCAGGGGTGGCGGAACAGGGGGAGCTAGCCCCCAGAAGTAAAAGTGGGGGGGAGGCTTAGGGACCAGTCATTATTAATGCCGGGTAGGGGGCTGGAGGAAATTTATGAAAACAGCAAAAACTTTTTATGACCCCTTATTTTTATAACAAAATTGTTTTAGGCCCCCCCGTTATTGAGGCAACGTATTTCATAGCCCCCCCCCCTTCTCCTCCAATTTGGAATTAAATGACTCACAGTTTCGTCACTATTTCTCTTGCCCTCATACTTGTTTACTTGCATATCCTTGTTTACTTCCATATCCTCTAGAACACAACTATATGTACACTGTACACTGTATATATCCATTATTACTTTTTTGATATTACATGTTACAAACTATTCCATAGAATTTACTTTTTGTTGTCCCCCCCTTCGTGTTCAAAATTTTTGCTAGCCCCCCCTTCACTGGTCAAAAATTTTTGGTGGCCCCTCCAAATTTCCTCCGGCCCTCTACCCGGCATTAATAATGACTGGTCCCTTAGCCGTTTTCAGTTCATTGGCGTAGCCAGCCTGACGATTTTTTCCCGCTATGTAAATTTCGAGTTAATAATAATTATTCATGTCTTTAGAAAGCTATTGTTTTCACAGTCAGTGAACACAAAAAAATTAGCATAGCGGGACAAATCGACAGGCTGGCTACGCTATTGTTTCAGTTTGTGTTTGCCCATGAAAAACTACGATGAAAGCGGCAAGTAACACTCTGAAATGGCTATTTCCGAAGATCTAGAGCATTTTAATTCCAAGAAAATTTCGCTCGGCGCCAAACATGGTGGCGCCTTGTGAAATTAGCCCCCCAAAATAGATTATGTTCCGCTGCCGCCCCTGGTTTGCAGGCATTAAAATAGCGTGTCGTTGTACACACGTTGTGTCCTTGTAAAATGCGAATGTGTTCTTCTAAAAAGTGTGTACTTGAAACTAATGGACACTGTGATTGTTTATAATAACAGGACAGAGAAAGACTCATGCAGTGAGAGAGTACGCCTATGAGAGTCAGGGGCTGTTTACATGAGCCCGGTTACCCGAGATTCAACGAAGCATGAGAGGACTTTGAGGTATTGAAATAAGTTTTTATGACACCAAACAAGCACATGCTATTGTTGTGGTGATTATACGACTGCCAGGATCACGTTATCTGCTCATTTCAATACCTCAAAATCATCTCACGCTTCGTTGAATCTCGGGTAACCGGGCTCATGTAAACAGCCCCTAAGACTATATAAGAAATAGCTATTTTCAAGGATCTAAAGGGATCAAATCTAAAAAATTTTCTCGCTTGTTGGCAATAAAATAACGCCTCGTGGGAGAGAAAAGTGTGCTTTCATTGGTTCAGTCGTTAAAATAGGGAAAAAATATTTTGCAAAGGGTGCCAAAATTTGGTTTCTGATGGACTCAATTTCAAAAATTCTCCATCGAAATTTCGGGCCCTCTAAGCCGGTATACATGAAAACATACGCATTGAATTCCATACTCGGTCCGGAAACAATTTTTTTGGACGTGCGTCCCTCCTCATTGAAAATCATGCAGGCCTTGTTCTAAATAAAACCAGGCATAGCGACAGTGCGCAAATTTGCCTCCACATATTCATTTTCCAAGCGATAGTTGATCGCGTCGCGTAGCGACAGCGATCTATAGTTTCGGCTTGGTTTTTGTTTTGATCGCGTCGCGTAGCGACAGCGATGTATAGTTTCGGCTTGTTTTTTTTTATCGCGTCGCGTAGCGACAGCGATCTATAGTTTCGGCTTGGTTTTTTTTTTTTTTTTTTTCCTCTCGGGTCGACCCCCAGCGTCGCTAGCTGCGGGCCATATCACCCTAATCGGGAACCTGCGCACAGGTAAGTTGCTAGTTATATCACGTGTTGTATTCACTTTGGGCATATTTCGTTTCACCTTCGAACTTCGAAGCAGTAAAGTAGAATCAATAAAGCGATCAAAATGCTAGCAAGTGTTATCTTTATCTTTACACTCATTACACATACAACTAACTGCACACGCCGAGCAGAGTAAGCCTGCACTGAAGGATTTCAAGCAGTTTCGAAATGGGCTGTTGTGTGTTTCTCCTGCTTTCAACATGCGACTATAGTTCGGTATATTGTTCATTTTTATTATTAAGAACATTTACGACACAAAATTTGCATAGCTGGGCTGGCTACGCCGCTGTGAACGACGCGATCATAACGCCTAGTAGGCGTCTTGTTTATTTTCCTCTCGGGTCGACCCCCAGCGTCGCTAGCTGCAGGCCGTATCACCCTAATCGGGAACCTGCGCACAGGTAGGTTGATAGTTATATCACGTGTTGTATTCACTTTGGGCATATTTCGTTTCACCTTCGAAGCCGTAAAGTAGAATCAATAAAGCGATCAAAATGCTAGCAAGTGCTATCCTTATCTTTAAGGCTGCTTTCCACTTACGCGTTTTTTATACGCACGTACACGTACGGAAAATTTTAAACGCTTTTAAATTTTTATTATTTAACATCTAGGTCAACTAATGCATACTAAAATATGCAGAAAACTAAGTTCCTTCGATTTATTCACTTAGTTTTTTCAAAGGTAACATGTATAAGGATTCAGACTTTTACGTGCGTGTACGTGCGTATGAAAAACGCGTAAGTGGAATGCAGCCTTTACGCTCATTACACGTACAACTGCACACGCCGAGCAGAGTAAGCCTGCCTATAGTTCGGTATATTGTTCATTTTTATTATTAAGAACATTTATGACACAAAATTTGCATAGCTGGGCTGGCTACGCCGCTGTGAACGACGCGATCATAACGCCTAGTAGGCGTCTTGTTTCCTCTGAAATGTGTCCTTGTGAAAAATCTTTATTTTAATGACTGAGCGTATGCAAAGCTGATTGCTACACGGGCAGAAAGATGGGTTTTGATTGGCTAACGTACATAACAAAGGATGTTTTGAAAGGTCGTTGGCAATCTTCAGCGAGTTAGGTGGAATCAACCGTGGTGAAGTATTTATGCTTTTTATATTTATTTATTATTTGAGTAGAGATTTACGAATCACAGAAATGAATAAGCTTGTCTGCTTGAATACGGCCGCCAGTGTAACGATATTCGCTTGCAATAAGTAGAATTCGGGCTGTGTCCTTAATTCGAATTCGTTTCATACAAAAGCAGAATCCGCACCATCAATGAAACTGTATATACATCCAACCCTTTTAATACAGCGACAATTATTATTATTAGTGAACACTTCTGTGTAAACTAACTAAAAATTACCGAAAAAAAGCACACTCGCTCGACATACTCTGTGAAAGTTTACAAGAAACAATAGTTTAGTTACGAAGGTCTGTGTTCAGGCTAGACATCCAGTGACCACTGAGCTATACAGGGTGTCTCAAAAAAAACGCAACAACTTAACTATGCAAGTATAATATACAGCTCTAAAGCTCAATAAATAAACACCTCTGGGAATTGAAAATGTTAATCCTTCATTTAAAATGCTAAAAGTCATTTTAGCTGAACTATGGTGCAAACCCGAACAATATTGATATTTTTGCATATTTAAGTGGTTGCGTTTTTTTGAGACACCCTGTATAGCTCAGTGCCAGAAGCCCAGAGCTTTTCTAAAATGACGTTACAGTTATATAAATTCTAATTGCGCTTTTTTGTGGTGACAAAATTTCCTTAAAATAATCCCTGCTATGATCCCGGATGATATTCGGTACTCTAGTCTAAACTACTTGATGCTTATATATATATATATATATATATATATATATATATATATATATATATATATATATATATATATATATAGATAATGAAAACCCACGAATGTTTTACATTCATTTTACTTTCAACTAGTATCTTCAAATGACTCTACAAGAAAAAGCGAGATTTATACCGTGCATAACAACCCAAAGCTACACAATGCTCTTCACTACAACACTAGCTCGCCTACTGCGATTCGCCTTCCATCTCTCGGGGGACGTCAATTTTTCTCATGGAGCATTCTGATAATGAACCTGCACAAGAAATGCGCAAACTTTAAGTGAACTGTGAACACGTCATCAAAGTTATCATGATTATTAATTTCGAATTTATTTACTTACATACATGCACAGACAAACACGCTAAAACCATTACAAAGATGCGCTACCAATTATGTTATACAATAGACCTTTTTCATAAGGACGTCAAACGCGAAAAGTCTGATGTTACACAAAGTTTGATTGGCTCGGTAGTTTTGTCGAGTCCATCAAATTTCGTGCAACAACAGGCTTTCCTCGTTTGACGTCATTATAAGAAAGGTCTATTATATTAACTTTGGCGGGCATTGCGGTGTATTTTACAGGTTAAAATGATAAATTTGCCAGGCTGAAATATCAGTTTAGCCCGCAAATTTAAGCCAATCAGAAGAATGACTAAACTTGTTTACCATTGCATAATATTATATTTTATACAAAAATTGCCCTTTAAAGTTAATATAAAAGTAATATAGTTGATGTTCTTGGGCATAAATGTGTATGCAAAGGACAATTAAGAGACACTGAAGTACTGTTCTATCAGTTTGCTGCGTGGGAGTCAAACCAAAACCTAAATAGGGCTGGTTTCTTAAGATCGACAATTTTTACGAACCACATTAAAATGTTGCGAATAATGCTAATATACCAACCTCTAATTGGCCTGATTTTGGAACTCCACACAACTTTTGTAGTTGACAAACTAACTCTGAAAATGTTGGTCGTTTCAAAGGACTTTTGTACCAGCAGCTTGACATAATATTTGTTCTGCATATATGCACATATATGAAAAGAATAAAATAATCTGTAAATTTGGCATTGAAACGATCCACTATATAGTGTGCAGGGAGAATTTACTTCGTCATTTCGACACACACCCTTCGCCTCGAAGAAAATTTCTAAGCTATAAGTTGAGACGTTTGGACCAGGAGGAATTATGGAAAGGTTGCGACCATTTGGGTATAATTCTAATTTTTTTACAGTCGCGGCAATAAAAGCGTTCCGAAAAATATCGAGTAATTCATTTGCTCAAATATATCAGTTAGCTTACTGAGTAAGGAATTATTTATATTGAACAAAATCATCTTGCCTCGTCTCGCCAGTAGGCGCATAAGGCCGTAATATATCTAAATGAATGAAATTCGGAGAGCGGTTCCTATAAAGGCCCACTCAGGTTTCCGAAGCATATTAATTAAATTCTGGAAGCAAAATTTGGAATCTATGGACGCTAAAGTGTAGTCAAAATGTATTATCATTAAGTAATCTACAAGAATATTATGATGGGTTAATATTTATTTGCTTTTGGAAAGTAAAAAATTGGAAAAATGGGGCCGCGTTGCCAAATCGCGTCCTGTCTGTGTGGGCTTAAAAAAAGTAAAAACGTACACCCCCCTCATCCTGTGGCACGTTTGCGCCCCTTCCTTGACGTGACCCTGGACGTGACCTCGTTATGTAAACATGCCACATCCGCATTCTCCCTACTTACAAATAATTAGCCGAAGCATTATTGGGCAAATTTATTCCGCACATTTCAGGTCAAGCCCAAAGTAAACAAGATAAAAAGTGTACTTTTCAATGGAAGTACATATTCAATGCATAAGATGCAGGTTCAGTATAATAAACTCACAAAATGTATGAGCTAGAGTATTTTTAAACTTTAGCTTATCCAACCTTTCAAGATAAACGCCTTTCGAACAACCGGTCCCTTGTGCATAAAAACTCGCAGAAAGGTTGTTTAACTGAGCATAATTCAAGTCAAGTTTATTTATGCTTACATTTCTTGAGGACAGTGCATTGGAGGTTCCATTCTTTTTTCGTCTAACAAAGTTTGAAGAACTGACGCAGGATCAAGGTTTGGATACGGTGTTCCACCTGAAGTGAGAAATTGTTAGGGATAACCTGGAAATCTCAACTACCTATTTACAGAAGACGAGAAGAAGTAAACATTTTGAGCGTTCCCCAAATCATCAGGTTTGCACACACTACGATTTTAGAGTTAAAGCATAGTGCATGCATACAGGTGTAAACTTACCTAGAGTGAACATTTCCCACAAGACAATGCCATAAGACCACCTAAATCAATATTTCAACCGATTTATGATAATTATGACTTATCATTCATTGAGTTATATTACTCTATGTAACTAGAACTAGGGAATAAAGTATAGCCTCGAACTAAACTGAACAACGTAAAGATTCGAGGCTAGAGCAGCGAGAACCTACACCAACAACACAAATATGACGAACATTATTGTAGTTAAAACCGTTGTATGTAAAGGCCGGTCCTATATATACTACCACACGCGTGAATAAAAATAAAACATCCGATAACACTTGTCATAGAAAACTTATACTTGTCCGTAACCGGCGTAAACCAAAACACGGAAGAGCGCATGCTTTTTAATTTGTAAAGGGAGTTTAACATGTTATGAAAATAGAAAAAACTACTTCTAGTCAAGACATTCCTGGCGAAATCCCTGATTATTTCCGGTCGAATGTAAGTTTCAACAGGTTTTCGGCACACACAAAACATGCAGGTTCAGTGGCGAATTGGCAAATCAAAGTTTGACTTTCCGTATAGAAGATTAGCTACAACAATGACTTACACGTCAGTTTTCTCGTTAAATACACGATCTTGTATCGCTTCAATAGCCATCCATTTGATAGGAAGTAACCCCTGAAAATTTGTATGCGGTGACTAAAGTTAATCTGCATGTGAAGTTAAAAATGTTTCCCGGTTGAAGATATGAAATTTTCTTTCTGCTAAGAAATATATATAACTTTTATAGAATTGATTTTATTGAACCGCAATATTAAATTAGCAACCTGCATGGCATCTAGAGATCCCACTCATCTGTTGGACTGATGTTCCTAAACGCGGTGAGGTCCTCAAGAGTTCTTGTTGGCAAAATTTAGCAACGATTTTAAATAGGACCTCTTGCGTAATAGACCAACTTTTGATTTAGGCGACAAAAAGGGAATTTCCGAAAAATGCATCATAACTAAACTAAAACTTAGTAAAATTTCCAAGTTTGGCTGCAAAATAATTTTTGTAAAGTACCGAATCCAAGAAGCCAAGCGAAGTTGCCAAATTTTGTGGTCTTTTGTATTAAGCTATAATAAAACCTGGAACGCTAACTCCTCATTTTGGCTGCAAAATGTCTCCGTACCACTTGACATTTTGCAGCCAAAATGAGCAATTCGCGTTCCAGTTTTTATTATAGCTCACGGTCGGTTTTGACTTGGACAAAAGCCCTACAGGGGGACATCTTGGTGCCATTTAAGAAGTTTTTTATTTGGCATAAATCTTTTTTACAACACTCACTGCATGTGTAGAGATCTATTATAGTGCGCTTGTTATATCGTATATATGATACCAACCGAAGTTTTCTTCACATATTCCAGGTCATAGTACACATCGCGTGCCAAACCGAAATCTGAAATCTTGGCAATATACTCCTGGCTTATCAACACATTGCGGGCTGCTAAGTCGCGGTGAATGCACTGAAAGGAAAAGTAACTTTAATATTAGCACAATTTTGAACTTCTTTATGATTTTCAGTAGCGTAGCCAGCCTGACGATTTTGTCCCGCTATGTAAATTTCGAGTTATTATAATTATTCATTTCTTTACAAATTCATTGTTTTTACAGTCAATGAACACCAAAATATTAGCATAGCGGGACAAATCATCAGGCTGGTTACGCTACTGATGATTTTATCTATAAAACAAGACGCCTACTAGGCGTTATATGATCGCGTCGTTCACAGCGGCGTAGCCAGCCCAGCTATGCAAATTTTGTGTCGTAAATGAACAGCCCATTTTGAAACTGCTTGAAATCCTTTAGTGCAGGCTTACTCTGCTCGGCGTGTGCAGTTAGTTGTATGTGTAATGAGTGTAAAGATAAAGATAGCATTTTGATCGCTTTATTGATTCTACTTTACTGCTTCGAAGTTCGAAGGTGAAACGAAATATGCCCAAAGTGAATACAACACGTGCATGATATAACTAGCAACTTACCTGTGCGCAGGTTCCCGATTAGGGTGATATGGCCTGCAGTTAGCGACGCTGGGGGTCGACCCGAGAGGAAAAAAATAACAAGACGCCTACTAGGCGTTATATGATCGCGTCGTTCACAGCGGCGTAGCCAGCCCAGCTATGCAAATTTTGTGTCGTAAATGTTCTTAATAATAAAAATGAACAATATACCGAACTATAGTCGCATGTTGAAAGCAGGAGAAACACAAAACAGCCCATTTCGAAACTGCTTGAAATCCTTTAGTGCAGGCTTACTGTGCTCGGCGTGTGCAGTTAGTTGTATGTGTAATGAGTGTAAAGATAAAGATAACACTTGCTAGCATTTTGATCGCTTTATTGATTCTACTTTACTGCTTCGAAGTTCGAAGGTGAAACGAAATATGCCCAAAGTGAATACAACACGTGATATAACTAGCAACTTACCTGTGCGCAGGTTCCCGATTAGGGTGATATTGCCCGCAGCTAGCGACGCTGGGGGTCGACCCGAGAGGAAAATAAAAAAAAAAAAAAACCAAGCCGAAACTATAGATCGCTGTCGCTACGCGACGCGATCAATTAATGACCTTATTTACAAAATGATCGAACCTTAGTTACAGACAAATACCAACAATAGGTAATATATAGCTAGAGCTAGTTAAAAGGATTCGATTTTAATTTCACTTTCCAAAGCAAGAAGAGCTTTTTAGTAAAATTCCGACATATTTGGCTATTTATACTTTTTGGTAAACGATATCATAACCCTTCAGCGTTGTTTACATTATAGTTCATTGACCGACGTGCTTTTCTTGCACGTAGTTTCAGGTTTTTAAGGTAGCTGCACTAGATGTGACACCATTCGTGCGCGCTAGCTTTTATATAATTATAGTATTTACCTTTCTAGAAAGTAAATATTCCATTCCTTTGGCGATATGTAGAGCAAAATTCGCAATATTTATGACAGTTAGTTGACCATTGTCAATCGAGTCCTTCCATTCTGGTTCGTAAATATCCCGTCTTGTTCTGAGAAATTCCTTGAGATTCCCATGAGGACAATATTCCAGGATAATAAGAGGTGCAAGGTCTGTATCAACTAAAAAATATAATATCCATTCCTTCAGTAACTGTCTTGTTGCCCTAATTTACCAGGATAGCTAAAAAAATGAAAAAGATGGAAATGGAACTGAATTCGAAAGTTCATTGTTTATCATCATAGATTCAACATGCATAACGAAGCTCAGTTATCAAAATGGATAGTATAGATCTATCAGTACCATGCATCTAGATAAAACTGGCCATGGTTTCATACAGTACTATACCTCAAAATTTTATTTCTCTATTTTGTAATTATAGAATATTTTGCTGTAACTATATTATATAGAGTGCCGACCCATTATGATCACACGACATTGAACACACGACATGGCGGAGTGCCAGGAGATTTTGCGCTCTTCGATTAACTCGAATGCCAACAGTAATTCCCAACCATCGGATGGAGATATCGATTCTACACAATCAAACAACGATAACAACGTCATTTGTGGTCAACTAAACTCCCACTTGAAACTCTCCTGGTCAGGAGATTTCGAATCTCTCAAACGATTTGTAGATTTGAATATTGATCTTAACGGTACTTGGAAATCACCGGGAGACGAGCGAAAATCCTACAGCAATGGCCAAACGACAATAATGTGGTGGAGAAAACAGAAGAAACTCCAACTCAGTGGCAGAGAAGCCAATAGAATCAAAAAGCAGTTTTGTAACATCCTAATGGGCGAAGCAACGCTTGGCCTTGGCCTACCACGCTTGAATGACGAGAGCGGAGCAAGTAGCGAGCCACCCAAAAAACTTTCTGATCAGTGTTCATGTACTCAAATCACAACTGATCTCGACGGTATTAGACTCGATATCGAGATATTACAATCAAAAACCGATGCCCTACAATCTTTAGCAAACGTACAAGAAGGTCGTTCATTCCCTGGCCACAACATTAACAAATTTGAATTGCAAATGCAAGAATTCTCAAAGGAAACAGGAAAAATAAAACAGATGGAAAGAGACCTAATTGAAATCAAACGTATGGTCAATAAAGGAACAGGCGAACGACAGCTAAATCCGGATAAAGATCAAATTCCTAACATCATATTACTCGAAGATACGATACCCTCAACTTGCAAGCCTAACGAGGCCGAGGAAAATCCGGCAATTACCGCCCCCACAAATCCAAATGTCAAACAGGCTAATGATAACGACCATATGCACAAAGAACCCACCCCTCTTTCATATAAAAACAAAGGCAATACTCGAGCGATTAAAGATCAAAAGATGCAAATCAGGTCATATAGACAACAACAAAGCAAAGAATACACCCACTACCATCTGAACGAACAGCTACGTTCATATAAAGCGAAACACAGAGATATACATAAGAACACATATCCAAAAGAAACCAAAGTATCCAGTAACTACACTCAAACCAATCGGCCCCACATTTCTACAAAAAACCCAAAATCCCAAAAGTCCTCCTTTGGCTCGAGTAGACAGGACAACCGGCGGACTTTCCCACCAAAAGCCAACACTAATAACAGCGCTAACCGCCGGAAATCTGATCGCAGAAACAGGCCTCCTTTTCACCGGAGATTGACAAACCATACACCGGCCAAATATCGGACACGTGTAAACAGCCCACCACCATATCAGGTAAAACACCTAAGGAAGTTACCATCGTACCAATCACATTGCCTAAACAAACCACTTACCTACCAGTCATTGGGCCAGAACCAATTCCCGCCTTTCCATGTACACCACCCACAGCAGTCAACTCTGAGCCAACGTCCCCAATCACCCATTTACAAACAATACTTCCGCCAAGCCTACCAACCCATCAATCGTACTGTAGACCAGAATGGAACATGGGTCTAGATAACGATGCATGCCACGTCGATCCCTCACGAAATCCTGATAAAGTCTATCCGATACCTGTGAGGATTACGAATCACAATGTTAAATTAATTAACAAACGAAATACCAAGCAAAACAAGCTTTTACGAAATCCCAATATGATCGACATTCCTACCACTGAAGGCAGGTCTTGGAATGAACACTCGACCCTGAAAGACCTTAGTATAGAACGGGACACTCCGCAAAATTATAACATTTCAAAGTCCCCCCATTTCCGTCTGGTACACTTAAATATAAGGTCTCTACGAAATACCTCCCATTGGATCCAATTCGCCGAATTTGTTTCAAAGACAAGGATTGAGGCAATAACATTATCAGAGACTTGGTTAAACACAACCATACCAAATGCCGAGATCAACTTGGAGGGCTATAAAATTTATCGCCAAGACCGCCTCCACAAAAGAGGAGGAGGGGTAGCTGCGTACATTCGGAGTGATATTAAGGTCACCGTACTGAAGGAAATATCATCAGTTTCCACCGATTACTTCCAGCAGCTTTGGCTCAAACTTCAGACTAAAAAGTTAAGATCTATCCTGCTCTGTGTATCATATAGACCACCAGACTGCCCGCCGTCCTGCCTAGAAAACAACCTAAAAGCAAGTTATATGCAAGCCGCCATGCAGGACAAACCCATATTTATTTTGGGAGACCTCAATTGCAACACCATGAAGGTCACCGCTGAGACCACAGCATTGGAAAACTTCATGTACGAGATGAACTTAAAGCAATTGATCACTTCACCAACCAGGATCACAAACACTTGTGAATCACTAATCGACGTAATCATAACTTCATCACCCAACCTTGTCCATCAAAGTGGTGTTATGGACACACTCATAAGCGACCACCTACCAGTATACACCGCGTTAAACATGAAACTTCCTAAGCCATCAGTACAGAGCATCCTGACGCGAAGCTATAAAAGCTATGATAGTTCAAAGTTCATTACCCATCTTGGTACAAGATCACAAGAACTCATTTCTATCTTTTTCGATTCCAATGTCAATTCAAAACTCAGAAAACTTAATGATGTCCTCTCTACTACTTTGGCTGTCCATGCTCCAATTAAAGAGGTCAAGATTCGACGTCGATCCTGTCCATTTGTTACTGCTGACATCAAAAAACAAATGATCTACAGAGACCAGCTACATCGTCGATACAAACAGACACGAGAAATGGAGGACTGGAAGAACTTTAAAACAGTCCAAAAATCAATCAAATCCACCTTAAAAGTCGCAGAGAAAGACTACGTCCGCACTGAAGTTAATACACATAAAGACAAACCTGGGTCACTTTGGAAAGTAATTCATAGCCGCATTCCGTCTAGAGACAAAACAACCCCAATATACAGCAAAAACCAGGAAGAGGTTGCCAACGATTTTAACAGTTTTTTCCAGTCAGTAGGGATAACAGCCGCCGAAACAGCTACGCAACTGGCCTTAGATAATAACATCAATATATCTTCCATGTCTGCCTGTGAAATCAAGAACCTACAATGTCCGATCGAAGAGTCATTCCACTTCATACCTGTTACCTGTGCGGAAATTGAACGCATACTAACATCTATGCCATCAAATAAATCACCAGGTCCCGACAAAATCAGTATGAGAACTATTAAAGACTGCCTCCAAGTAATCTTAGGCCCCCTGACGGATATCATCAACAGTTCATTTACAACTAATACGTTTCCAGAAGCCTGGAAAATAGCAGAAATCATACCAATATTAAAAGAAGGGGATCACGAAATAGCCTCCAACAACCGTCCCCTCTCAATGCTCAATGTAATCTCGAAGGTATGTGAGAAAGCGGCCTTAAATCAATTCACGAGTTTTTTAACCGGACCGGCCACCTTACGGCACACCAGAGTGGAAACAGAAAGTACCATTCAACGGAAACCCTCAATATATTAGTAAACGATTTTTTCCTGAACGCAATGGATAACAAAGAGCTATCTGCCCTTATTCTGTTAGATCTGTCCAAAGCCTTCGATAGCATCGACCACACAATATTGCTTCAAAAACTAAGCAATATTGGAGTATCTCGTAAGGCTCTAAATTGGTTTAGAAGCTACCTTTCAGACAGAAAGCAATACGTACGCATTGGCTCTGCAGTATCAGAAACTCTTTCAATCACTCATGGCGTCCCACAAGGGGCAATATTGTCACCTCTGTTATTTTGCATCTATATAAACGACCTTCCAACAGCACCAAAAACAGCTAAGTTAGAATCATTTGTGGATGATTCGAAATATTCATGTCCTTTCCAATCACGAATATAATCGATGCAAAAAGTAACATAGAAGAGGATCTTAAGAGGATTGCAACATGGTGTTTCGCAAATAAGCTGTTAATTAAAACCCTGAAAAGACAAAAATTAATGCTAATAGGCACTCGACCAAGTTAATCGGAAACCTTACTGAAGGACTGGTTATCTCGTTCCTAGGAAAAGAGATCACACCTTCCTCTTACGCCAAAGACCTAGGGCTATTCATGGACAGTTATTTAAGTTATGATCATCATATACGACACGTCATATCATCTTCAATGGCAAAAACTGTACCAAATAAATAGAGTAAAGGACAGCTTTGATAGCGAAACCCTCCACACGATTGTCAATTGCCCTAGTGATGAGCAGATTGTATTACTGCTCTACGGTGTGGTCGAATACATCGGCAACAAACATAAAAAAACTCGAAAAAGTACAAAATTTTGCTTGTAGGATCATAACAAATACAAGGAAATACGACCACATAACACCAGTACTACAGGCGATCGGTTGGCTCCCAGTCAAGGAACATTTACAGTACAGAGATACACTAATGGCTTATAAATGCATGAACGAACTTGCACCGCCGTACTTATGTGACCAGTTTTTAAAACGAAATGCAGTTCACAACAAGAACACCCGGAATAAAGACGACCTTGACATTCCCCCATGCAAAACAACATCAGGTCAAAGAAGTTTTTGCTATAGAGCAATAAAAATCTGGAACATTTTAGATAAAGATTTTAAAAAACTACCTTTTAAAACATTTAAGAAGCACTTAAAGAAAAATATGTTAGCAAATAACGTTAACGGAAACCTATCTTAGTTAAAGTATTAAAATCTTAGTATAACTATATAACTAGGATTTCTCTTAATTGTAAACATATTTTATAAACATAGCATAGTCAATAACGTAATTGTAGATAGAAATATACCTATTTTTAGCCTTGTTAGTACATACTGAAAAGCCCTATTGGGAGTATGTTTTATGTATAATAATAATAATAATAATTATATCTTTCCACGAATTCTAGTCTGAGTTTGGGTTTTTTTTTTGTTCACAGTATACTAAGAGAAAAATCGTGCCTAATATATTGCCATGTTCTTCTCGCAAAAAATGTGAAAATCTAAAATATCATTTTAGCCACAAATGGATCATGTCCGGTACGTTAGAGCGATAAAAACTCCGTTTATCTCAGTATCAATTTACTTCTACCTTTGGTAGATGCACCAAGTATCCGAGGTAGCTGCATTTTCATGTTCACCAACGTGAATTAGACTGAATTTTTATTTCAGTACGTTATTTTATTCAACGTGAATTAGACTGAATTTTTATTTCACTATACATAGTACTGTATACTATATACCTCAAAATTTTATTTCTCTATTTTATAATTATAGAATATTTTGCTGTAACTATATTATATCTTCCCACAAATTCTAGTCCGGGTTTGGTTTATTTTTTGTTCACAGTATATTAAAAGAAAAATCGTGCGTAATATATTGCCATTTTTTCCTCGCAAAAAATGTGAAAATCCAATCAAATCTAAAATATCATTATAGCCACAAATGGATCATATCTGGTACGTTAGAGCGATAAAAACTCCGTTTATCTCAGTATCAATTTACTTCTACCTTTGGTAGATGCACCAAGTATCCGAAGTACATTTTCATGTTCACCAACGTGAATTAGAATTTTTATTTCAGATATAAGATCTGAAAGTTCCGTTTGTGTGTAATTGCCTATACAATTTGAAAAACATTACAATGATTAATGTGCCTTAATAGTGAGCTTAAGCAAGTGACGTTTTTGACAACACGTACGTTGACCGGAAGTAAAGTTTTTATTTTTCACCAATCACAATCCTTGACCCAGTCTTTTGGCGTTACTCATGCCGTTTGTGTTGTCAAAAACGTCGCTTGCTTAAGCTCACTAATGTTTCTAAGTAGGGAGATAGGTAGGCAGGTATATATAGGTATATAAGTGGGTGGGTAGGTATATAGGTAGATAGGCAGGCAGGTAGGTATATAAGTAGGGGGGTAGGTATAGGTAGGTAGATACGCAGGTATATAGGTGTGTAGGTAGGTGGATGGGTAGGTATAGGTAGGTAGATAGGTAGGTGGGTAAGTATAGATAGATATAGGAAGTGAAGATTTAATCACGTTAACAAATAGTGCATGGCAAGCCAACGTGAATGCAGTTTTTCATTTTCCTACCTTTGAGTGTCTTGACTGCGGTGTCGACAACATCGCCATCGTTTATACTGACAGAAAAACTTGGTTTCTTAACACGTCTAAGTGAAAAGCGGTGTTTGCGTGGTGCATCCCTTAATGCATTTCTTTGCTTCTGAAAGTGTGCCATCCCAACCGCACGAGCGAAGTACACAACACCGAAAGCGCCAGAACCTAATTCGTTTTCTAAAATAGCATTTGCAAAAGACGTAGAACTGAGAAATTTTGCATGTGACGCGCGGAAGAGCGAACCATTCTTGCACGCACAATTTGTAACATATTTACACCCGAAATATTATCATTATTATGTCGACAAAAGCAAGGGTTTCAAGATTGCCACCAGTTTTGAAGCTTGTTATACCATCGACAACTAACAACATTCAAGAAAACTAAACATCTTGACTCGATCTTGAGAACATATATCTTACCTAAAAGGATATTCTCTCTTGGAAACTCCCACTCTGACAAGTATGGCAACTTGTTTGTTTGCTCGTGGATAAATTTACCTTGATCGAGTATCTGGATGTAATCTCTGTAATGCGGCATCGTGCAGAGGTAAAAGCCACCAAGCATTTTCTTTCTTCTGTAGAGAATGGCGCCGAAGCACAAGATGAGCAAAGCGACGATACCGGAAACGACGATAATCACAATCAAGTACGATTCTGAGAACGATTTACCACCACTTGTTAGATAAAGTGCTAGAATAGAAAAAGGTATAGATTAATTATTTCTAAATTTGGAATGCATTCAGTGGGGTTGCAAGACTTAAAGAGGGCCTGCCCTTAATATACACTGCTTCGGTTCTTCATTCTGTTTGTTCTGTTCAAAACATCCCAAGTGAATTCATCAACTCCTAAACTGTTGTTTGCCACACATTTATACAGCATCCTGTAAACCATTTGCCCGTTCACGCGCAATGTGTTTTTGCGTACAATAACGGCAGTCCTGAGGCGTGCAGTAACGTCACTCCATCCATGCTTCTCATTTCTGTATTTCCACCGAATGGTAGGTGATGGATGTCCTTCATCCACCTTGCACACCAGATTCAAAGGCGAGTTTTCATTTACGCTTATCGTCTTATTTCGGGATGGCTCATGAACGTTGATTTTTGGCTTCACTACATTGAATTAGAGTACGTATTAATGGGCAGGGTGCTTGCACTGTTGGATCAGCATTAATTTTGACCATTAAAACAGCGTGATTATCCATGGTCGAGTATACCGTTTTCCCGCACATTCGATCACCTTGGAGTATACCGTTTTCCGGCCATATTCGATGCTTGCAAGTTGCAACTTTATATAGATGCTTGTATATAATCACCAAACATTCTTGAAAGTTTACAAAGCACCAGAATTAGATCATTAAACCTGCGTGGTTATATATATCAAAATATATTATTTGACATCATAACCAAAGCATGGTTATATTGTTTAATGTTTGTATGTGAGCGCCAAACATGCTGGAAACTTTACATAGGACATTAAGCATTTGACCATTAAAACAGCGTGGTTCCTCTTATAATTTAATCCTCCGCTTAAGACATACGAAGAACAACTACAGCGCCATAGTCAAACTTGCAAGAGGAGCCTCTTTGCATGGTTGTTTGTATTTTCAATGTTTGCATATGAGCGCCAAACATGCTGGAAAGTTTACATAGAACAAGCATTTGACCTTTAAAACAGCGTGGTTATCCATATCAAAATATTTGACATCATAACCAAAGCATGGTTATATTGTTTAATGTTTGTATATGAACGCCAAACATGCTGGAAACTTTACAAAGTATCTACTATTTCGAAAGAAACCTAAAATTTAGAGGCATTTGCGGCCATTTCAGATTAATTATTTAATTAATTATTAATTATTAATTATAGGTTAATTATTTCTAAACTTAAAACGCATTCTGTGGGGTTGCAAGACTCAAAGAGGGCCTTGCCTTAATATACACTACTTCGGTTCTTAATTTCTTCTCGGTATTTTTGTCAAGATCTACTGTGGCATGAAGTTATCTCAAAGGCAAATGCGCAGGATTTCGTCTCCTACCTTCTCTGTTTGTTTCGTTCAAAATATTCCAAGTGAATGCATCAACTCCTAAACTGTTGTTTGCCACACATTTATACAGCATCCTGTAAACCATTTGCCCGTTCACGCGCAATGTGTTTTTGCGTACAATAACGGCAGTCCTGAGGCGTGCAGTAACGTCACTCCATCCATGCTTCTCGTTTCTGTATTTCCACCGAATGGTTGGTGATGGATGTCCTTCATCCACCTTGCACACCAGATTCAAAGGCGAGTTTTCATTTACGCTTATCGTCTTATTTCGGGATGGCTCATGAACGTTGATTTTTGGCTTCACTACATTGAATTAGAGTACGTATTAATGGGCAGGGTGCTTGCACTGATGGATCAGCATTAATTTTGACCATTAAAACAGCGTGATTATCCATGGTCGAGTATACCGTTTTCCGGCACATTCGATCATGGTGGAGTATACCGTTTTCCGGCCATATTCGATGCTTGCAAGTTGCAACTTTATATAGATGCTTGTATATAATCACCAAACATTCTTGAAAGTTTACAAAGCACCAGAATTAGATCATTAAACCTGCGTGGTTATATATATCAAAATATATTATTTGACATCATAACCAAAGCATGGTTATATTGTTTTTTGTTTGTATGTGAGCGCCAAACATGCTGGAAACTTTACATACGACATTAAGCATTTGACCATTAAAACAGCGTGGTTCCTCTCATAATTTAATCCTTCGCTTAAGACATACGAAGAACAACTACAGCGCCATAGTCAAACTTGCAAGAGGAGCCTCTTTGCATGGTTGTTTGTATTTTTAATGTTTGTATATGAGCGGCAAACATGCTGGAAAGTTTACATAGAACAAGCATTTGACCTCTAAAACAGTGTGGTTATCCATATCAAAATATTTGACATCATAACCAAAGCATGGTTACATTGTTTAATGTTTGTATATGAACGCCAAACATGCTGGAAACTTTACAAAGTATCTACTATTTCGAAATAAACCTAAAATTTAGAGGCATTTGCGGCCATTGGGGTTGCAAGACTCAAAAATATACACTACTTCGGTTCTTAATTTCTTCTCGGTATTTTAATCAAGATCTACTGTGGCATGAAGTTATCTCAAAGGTAAATGCGCAGGATTTCGTCTCCTACCTTCTATGTTTGTTTCGTTCAAAATATTCCAAGTGAATGCATCAACTCCTAAACTGTTGTTTGCCACACATTTATACAGCATCCTGTAAACCATTTGCCCGTTCACGCGCAATGTGTTTTTGCGTACAATAACGGCAGTCCTGAGGCGTGCAGTAACGTCACTCCATCCATGCTTCTCGTTACTGTATTTCCACCGAATGGTTGGTGATGGATTTCCTTCATCCACCTTGCACACCAGATTCAAAGGCGAGTTTTCTTTTACGCTTATCGTCCTATTTCGGAATGTCTCATCAATGTTGAGTTTTGGCTTCACTACATTGAATTAGAGTGCAAATTAATGAGCAGGGTGCTTGCACTGATGTCACGAATTTCTCAGTAGCAAAACCTTTTAGAAATGACAGGGACCGCGGGGCAGGGTGGCTCGCCGGGCTTTAGCCCCACCAATAATTTTTCCGTAATTAGTCTTTGATTACGAATATTTTTTAGTTCGCTCAAATTTCAAGGAATATCTTTATAGCAATTCAGTGTATTTTTTCTTACAAGTATATGCAGTGTATCTTATCTTGAATGCTATCGAAACTTTTACTTCTTCAAAGTATATTTTAATAACCAAACAAATGAGTATTTCAACGATATCTGTCATGATAAATCCGCCATGTTTACAAATGGATTGAAATTAGTTATGTTCAGCACATAAATATGTTTGGCCAAAGTAAAGAAAAAAACAGAGACAAAAAGGACAAGCATTTGACCATTAAAACAGCGTGTTTATCCATTTCGAAATGATTTGACATCATAACCAAACATGCATGGTTATATTTTCCGGTATATTCGACCATGGTCTAATATACCATTTATACCCTTTTCGGTTTCGAATATACCTTTTCCGGTGTTTCGACCATGGTCGAATATACCGTTTTCCGGCCACATTCGACCATGGTCGAGTATAGCGTTTTCCGGTGTATTCGACCATGGTCGAGTATAGCGTTTTCCGGCACATTCGACCATGGTCGAGTATAGCGTTTTCCGGCACATTCGACCATGGTCGAGTATAGCGTTTTCCGGCACATTCGACCATGGTCGAGTATAGCGTTTTCCGGCCATATTCGACCATGGTCGAGTATAGCGTTTTCCGGCCATATTCGACTATGGTCGAGTATACTGTTTTTCGGCTATATTCGATGCTTGCAAATTGCATTTATATAGATGTTTGTATATGAGTACCAAACATGCTTGAAACTTTACATATAGGACCAGCAATTGACCATTAAAACAGCGTGATTATCCATGGTCGAGTATATTGTCTGTGTACCGTTTTCCGGCACATTCAACCATGGTCGAGTACACCGTTTTCCAGCCTATTCGATGCTTGCAAGTTGCAACTTAAGTTGCAACTTAATATAAATTTATATCGATGTTTGTACATGAGCACCAAACATGCTTGAAACTTTACATATAGCACCAGAATTAGACCATTTAACCAAAGCATGGTTATATTTTTCAATGTTTGTATATGAGCACTATAAGCATGCTTGCAACTTTACATAGGACAAACATTTGACCATTAAAACAGCGTGGTTATCCATGTCAAAATATTTGACATCATAACCAAAGCATGGTTATATTGTTTATAGTTTGTATATGAGCGTCAAACATGCCGGGGGGGGGGAACTTTACAAAGTATCTACTATTTCCCATTAATCCTTAAATTGAAAGGAATTTGCGGTCATTTCAGAGGCCTATGTGTTTTTTGAAATTTTCCCGGACTCTCCTAGCAGGCGCGCAGTTCCGAGCCCCAGTAATACGAAAAACGCTCCGCGGTCCCTGAATGAGTTATTGTGATGACCTTTTTAAACAACCTATTAATATGGAAAACGTAATTACCCAAAATGTTAAGCGAAAAATTCGCAGTAGCTTTTCCGTTCAAGTTCTCAGCCACGCAATGAATCCTTATACCATCGTGAAGTGAATATTTCACATTGGAGATATAAATATCGGGAAAATGATCTTTTGAATTATTTACAATGTCATTGACGTCTGCATCACTCTTAACACTGTGAAGTTCGCATTTAACTCGAGGTTTAGGATATCCGATGGCCATAATTGTCATATTCCATGATTCTCCTTCTTCCAGTGTTACCACGTTTGATGTTACATTGCTTATAACGAATGTTGGTTTGACATACTCTATTAAAATCATAAAGAAATGATCGATTGAAGTTTGGAAAATTGGTGAAAAGGATAAGGATAATATTTTAGTTGACAGGCAGAATCCTAGCTATTGACGTTTGTGCGTTATATAAACGAAACTTTATTGATGGACAGTAATGATCATTGTGCATCCGAGACCGGTTGTACGATCGTTCTAAAATTGCCCTTTGTTTGGTATAACTTTATTCAATTAAACCTTATATTATATGGCAAGCGTCACTTCCGGTGAAATGGAGCTCAGTGATTAGCTGAAAAAAATTTTCAACGCTCCATTACTTTCCCGTAATGGACCGGCGTTACAAGCGTTACCGGCGTTACCGACGATCCATTACGAGATGAAAAACAGAGAAATTCTGAATGAAAAAGGCACAAATAAATGCTCAAGAGAAAATCTAATTGATTTTGAAATTAATAAGGCGTCTCCAGACAGTTAGGTAAACTAAATAATTCAATATTTCGTTTTTATTTTTTTAAATGCGTACCAGGCTACTAATACGAATTCATGCAATTCTTGTTTGTTTTAAGTGCAAATACATGCCTTATGCCATATAATAAACTTTTTATTAACCTCGCTTGCTCGGTCTTTACCGAGAAATATCGGACCTCGATGTTTTTGCACAAACCTCACTCTTTGACCTCGATCCGATATTTCTTGCTAAAAACCTCGCGCTCGGTTAATAAGAAGTTAGTAATCTTAAATTAGGCATCCTTCTTAATTATTTTTAACTCAGATGAAGAGCTGTAATTTTATTGCTTAGTTTTATAGATTTCACTCTACAACACACCGTTTTAAATATATAAAAAGACTAATGCCGCTTTTAGTGGGTGAAACAGTTACAACAGTCCACGTAATTACCTTTGCTCGCGAGAAAAACACTGTCTTCAGCAGTCCATTCCACAAGAGACCTTCCAGCAACACATACGTACAGACCGCTTTCACTTTTGCCGAATTTATTTATGGTCAAAGATCGTGTCAATCTTCCTTTCTCACGAAAATTTAGTCTGTCACTGGCAATCTTTTTGGGTTTACCACCTGTGGCGCTTCCTTTTAACCAAGCAAGACTGTAGCCTTTATCTGATATTTCACATATTAGTTTCACTGTAGCATCAAATTCAATAGAGCTGTTTGGTTTGTTTTTGATAATCGGATACAGGAACGCTTTTCCATCTGCGAAGAAGAATATACAAAGTAAGAATGAACGTGATAAACGAAGGAAAAGTATAACAAATTAGGTAAGGATAAATAACCATATATACTAATGTATTTCCATTTAATCGCAACTAGAAGCTATTTTTCATGCCGTGTGAAAGATTTTGGATGTAAATTTTAATCAACCACTTTTACATCGTTACGACATGCAACTACGCGACTAAATTGAAACCAGGCTTGACGAATGTTAAACGACTGAGGTGATGGAAAGAAGGTATTTGGTTGCGCGATAAATGTGAGCGTGAGGTGTAGTGGAGTTGATGGAAGAGGGTTGAGTTGATTGGTAGATGGGTGAGGTTTAGTGGGGGTGGGCGAAGAGAATGGAAACACTAGAGTGAAGGAATGGTTAATTTTTCTGAACATGTACAAGTCTAATCTAATAAATATAAGACACACGAGAGTAACTCACTCATGTTAACCTCGAGTCCTCCAACCCGCTTTGTTTTTCCACAAACATCGCAAGAATACGACCCAGCATCAGCAACGTTTATGTTTGTCAAATTAAACATATTGTTTTTCATTCTTAATTTATTTCCGTCAACGATTCGTTTTGTTTTCGAACCATCAAGAGTTGTTTGCCAAAGTGTCACATTAACGTGAGGGTTATTCACGCTACAATCGAACGTGTACCATTCTCCAGAGTATCGTTCATAACTTCGTGTAATTGCTTTTTTTTTCCATTCTATGCTATCTGAATAGAATATAAAATTATTTCTTATAAAAATAGTGGATGGGTACCCATAGATTTCGATCAGTGGTCGATATATTAAAAATGACTGTTAATAAAGCCCCGTGTGAAATGGCCACGGGTACCCATGCATGTTAGCCGTGTCGTGGTAATAAATCGATTGTAGTGTAACCATATTAAACATATTTAGAACATTTTAAACATATTATCATTCATAATTAATTTCTATCAACGATTCGTTTCGTTTTCGGACCATCAAGAGGTGTTTGCTGAAGTGTCACATTAACGTGAGGGTTATTCACCCTATATACAACCGAACGTGTACCATTCTCCGGAGTATCGTTTATAACTTCGTTTAGTTTCTTCATTTATCCATTCTATGCGGTCTGAATAGAAAATAATTTTTTTTTCACAAATTTCGAATAATCAGTGGTCGATTACGATATATTAAAAATGACTGCTAATAAAGCCCGTGTGAAATGGGCACGGGTACCCATGCTTTGTAGCCGTGTCGTGCCAATAAATCGAGTGTAGTGTAACCGGGGCTTAAATCTTAGTAGTCGCTTTCCTTTATCAAGTTTCTTTTATAATCAAGTACGATTCTGACAACGATTTACCACCTAGATAACGTGCTAGAATAGGAAGGGGACAGATTACAAGTTATTATCTCAAAGGCAAATGCGCAGGATTTCGTCTCCTACCTTCTCTGTTTGTTCCGTTTAAAACATCCCAAGTGAATGCATCAACTCCGAGACTGTTGTTTGCCACACATTTATACAGCATCCTGCAAACCATTTGCCCGTTCACGCGCAATGTGTTTTTGCGTACAATAACGGCAGTCCTGAGGCGTGCAGTAACGTCACTCCATCCGGATCCATGCTTCTCGTTTCTGTATTTCCACCGAATGGTTGGTGATGGATTTCCTTCATCCACCTTGCACACCAGATTCAATGGCGAGTTTTCTTTTACGCTTATCATCTTATTTCGGAATGTCTCATGAACGTTGAGTTTTGGCTTCACTACATTGAATTAGAGTGCGTATTAATGGGCAGGGTGCTTGCACTGATGGATCAGCATTTGACCAGTAGCGTAGCTAGAACGATAATTGGGGGGGGCATATTCATATATTCGTGATACGCAGAATTAATTTCTTTTTAAATTAATTGTCTTTACAGTCTATTAAAATGAATATATGAATATGGCCCCCCCCCCAATTATCGATGCTGGCTACGCCACTGCATTTGACCATTCATATCAAACTCTCGCTATACAAATAGTCTATATCGCGTTACAAGCGAGGTTACCCCCAGCAGTGCGCAATACAAACTCGTCCAAAATAAGCGCTTTTTCTGTTCGTGTGCCTTAGAAACTGAAGCTATCTTTCACTTACACACGGATTACTAAATTTAGACCTATGCCGCACATTCTTTATTGTTTTTGGTAAAGATTCGTCGTATTCCGGAGTCGGACTTTGGGGGTTGAATGTTGCGGGCTATATAAGAATATTGGTCAAAAATCGCCGTTTAGAGCGGAAGTTGCGGGAAAACTCCTCGTACTGCTTCCACTATACAATATTTCTTTTCCTTACATTCGGAATTGAAATCTACATGTTTTGGCGCGTATTTTGATATGAATTTCGTACATATTCAACGTGAATTAGCTTCGGACCGATGGCCATGAACTGTAGGTATTTTGCGACATTGGTCGGCATTTGCATATGTTGTTCACACATTAATGCAGTCTCTGCTGTTGGTGATGTGAACACAATCAGAATGGAGGCCCGCCGTTTACTTACGAGATAAGCAGGCAAGAGAATTTTATATTTTCACCTTGTATGCTTTAATATAGTACTGTTTAATACCACAGTTGTGTATATTTTGCGTCGGCAATAAATAGCGTCGGCAATAGCCTGCGCTGCTGCAGTACACATTAATGATTTTCTTATTGATATATTGTGTATATATTATACATATAATATGCTGGAATAAGGGACATTAATATCATTCACATCGGCTACCTGCGCGTGTAAGGGCGAATTTTAATCAAAAGGTTTTATTGTAATTGTTATTATCGGCTCTATCGTCTATATTGACGCGGCGGCCAAAACACAAGGCTTTTCATGCTGAAGAAACGGGAAATATATTATCTTTGCCATAGCCCATAGGGTCGCCATTCATCAAAATGCGAATCGTATCCTTTAAAATGCCTACGAACACGTTTATTTTCTTGATCAATCTCTTTAATCTCAACCTCGTAAAGGTTATTGTCTTTCGCCTCCCGTTTAAATGATTTTTTCCACATCGAACCGCAAATTCGTGGACAAAACGTTGAGGTTTGCATAATGTGCGCTTTGGTCTAGACACCATATTGTTTTACAAGGCGCGCATTTTGTAACAGAAAAAAACTGGACACTAGTTTGAGCAAATGTTCATCTCAATAGGGAAAGAGTTTGATATGTAAAACAGCGTGATGATACATGGTCGAGTATACCGTTTCCCGGGCACATTCGACCATGGCCAAGTATACCGTTTTACATAGCATCAGAATTAGACCATTTATCCTGCGTGGTTATCCATATCAAAATATTTGACATCGTAACCAAGGCATGGTTATATTGTATATGAGCGCCAAACATGCTGGAAGCTTTACAAAGTGTCTACTATTTCCCAATAATTCTTAAATTGAAAGGCATTCGCAGCTATTTCAGAGGCCTATGTATATTTTAAAATTTTCCGGCACTCTCCTAGCAGGCGCGCGGTTCCCGAGCCCCAGTAATACGAAAAACGCTCCGCGGTCCCTGAAGGAGTTATTGTGATGACCTTTTTAAACATCTTAATAGTATAGAAAACGTAATTACCCAAAACGTTAAGCGAAAAAACAGAGAAATTCTGAATGAAAAAGGTACAAATAAATGCTCAAGAGAAAATTTAATTGATTTTGAAATTAAAAGGCGTCTCCAGAAAGTTAGGTAAACTAAATAACTCAACATTTTGTTTTTATTTTTTTTTAAATGCGTACCAGGCTACTAATACGAATTCATGCATTTCCTGTTTGTTTTAAGTGCAAATACATGCCTTATGCCATATAATAAACTTTTTATTAACCTCGCTTGCTCGGTCTTTACCGAGAAATATCGGACCTCGATCTTTTTGCACAAACCTCACTCTTTGATCTCGGTCTGATATTTCTTGCTAAAGTAAAGACCTCGCGCTCGGTTAATAACAAGTTAGTAATCTTTAATTAGGCATCCTTCTTAATTATTTTTAACTCAGATGAAGAGCTGTAATTTTATTGCTTAGTTTTATAGATTTCATTCTACAACACACCGTTTTAAATATATAAAATGACTAACTGATGCCGCTTTTAGTGGGTGAAATCAGTTACAACAGTCCACGTAATTACCTTTGCTCGCGAGAAAAACACTGTCTTCAGCAGTCCATTTCACAAGAGACCTTCCAGCAACACATACGTACAGACCGCTGTCACTTTTGCCGAATTTATTTATGGTCAAAGATCGTGTCAATCGTCCTTTCTCACGAAAATTTAGTCTGTCACTGGCAATCTTTTTGGGTTTGCCACCTGTGGAACTTCCTTTAAACCAAGCAAGACTGTAGCCTTGATCTGATATTTCACATATTAGTTTCACTGTAGCATCAAATTCAATAGAGCTGTTTGGTTTGTTTTTGATAATCGGATACAGGAACGCTTTTCCTTCTGCGAAGAAGAATATACAAAGTAAGAATGAAGGTGATAAACGAAGAGAAAGTATGACAAATTAGGTAAGGAAAAATAACCATATATACTAATGTATTTCCATTTAATCGCAACTAGAAGCTATTTTTCATGCCGCGTGTGAAAGAGTTTGGATGTAAATTTTAATCAACCACTTTTACATCGTTACGACATGCAACTACGTGACTAAATTGAAACCAGGCTTGATGAATGTTAAACGACTGAGGTGATGGAAAGAAGGTATTTGGTTGCGCGATAAATGTGAGCGTGAGGTGTAGTGTAGTTGATGGAAGAGGGTTGAGTTAATTGGGAGAGGGGTGAGGTTTTGAGGGGGTGGGCTGTGGGCGAAAGGAATGGAAACACTAGAGTGAAGGGATGGTTAATTTTCCTAAACATGTACAAGTCTAATCTAATCAATACAAGACACGCGAGAGTAACTCACTCATGTTAACCTCGAGTCCTCCAACCCGCTTTGTTTTTCCACAAACATCGCAAGAATACGACCCAGTATCAGCAACGTTTATGTTTGTCAAATTAAACATATTGTTTTTCATTCTTAATTTATTTCCGTCAACGATTCGTTTTGTTTTCGAACCATCAAGAGTTGTTTGCCAAAGTGTCACATTAACGTGAGGGTTATTCACGCTACAATCGAACGTGTACCATTCTCCAGAGTATCGTTCATAACTTCGTGTAATTGCTTTTTTTTTCCATTCTATGTTGTCTGAATAGAATATAAAATTATTTCTTACAAGTAGTGGATTGGTACCCATAGATTTCGATCAGTGTTCGATATATTAAAAATGACTGTTAATAAAGCCCCGTGTGAAATGGCCACGGACACCCATGCATTTTAGCCGTGTCGTGGTAATAAATCGATTGTAGTGTAACCGTATTAAACATACTTAAATATTTATTTTAAACATAATTGTTTCCATTCTTAATTTATTTCCATCAACGACTTGTTTTGTTTTGGAACTATGAAGAGTTTTTTGCCAAAGTGTCACATTAACATGAAGGTTATTCACCCTACAATCGAACGGCTACCATTCTCCATGCAGAGTATCGTTTACTTGATTTAGTTCTTTATTGACTATTTATTAATTCTATATGTTGTTTGAATGGGAGAAAATACGTTTTCTTGCTAACAGTGGGTTGTACCCCCAGGTTTTAGCAAATTGTTCGATATATGAAGAATAAATGTTCAAAAAGCCTTAGTATAATTAGAAAGGGGTAAAAGATTTAAAAAAAATTATTCTGCGTGGCCAACGATGTGTGAAGCAACCTCAGATTATTGCACGATAAGCCCAAAACTGAAAATTATTCGATATAAAAATGACTAAAAATATACGCAGACAATTGCCAATACTAAAGATTTTGTTTTTGTGTAAATATTCTTCACAAAATAGGGTTCCTTGGAAGCTTCAGTTTTATATACAGCCCAATGCTCCTCGGGTTCAAGTATTTTGGCTTAAAACTCTGAAAAATAATTGGGCTCCGAGAAAACGTCAGTTGTAAAATCTATTAACACAAACAGTTATCATCACGGTAGTCAGCTGTTATCGTTCACTGGTGCTCATGCAGTGAGTTCACTTAAATACAAAAAATCGCTTGTTCCTGTTCCGTATTACTAAAGTACATTATTATCCATCATTTCATCAAATATATCATTTTTGAATGAATAGAGTGATGCATAATACATCTAAAGCAGAAATATAGTAACTTGCCTGTATCTCCTGTGCAAATGTTGTTTTGATTGGCATGCAGGCGAGAAAGAGCTGATAAATAAAGCAATACCAGTACAAGAATATGTAACCCAATTTCCATATTTCTTCTGCATTCGAATCTTTCTCTCTTTTTCTGAAAAGGTAATACCAAAAGCAACGGTCAATCGTGCATCACGCGCGGCAGTCGCTAAAAGATTAATTCGATAACGTAATACATACGATCATTAGAAAATACTCAGAAACAATAATAGCGCTTCATAATCGATATTTTAGCCAAGCTGTTTCGCAGCTTGATTAAACTAAGGTGTTTAGTGATTAAAGCTCTACTATATATGTGCTTATAAGCGATAAAACCAATAGAGCAAGGATCTAAAAACACTGAAACTTATACGACCCCAGCTCGAGTATCTCAACAAATTTAAATCCATGCTTCGTTAGTTTGTGAAAAAATTTGCTTGGTACATGCTGAAACATAAAAACAGGCAGGAAATGCTAAATTCTTAATTGTTTTTAGTTGTTTTGAGTATCCAAGAGATAAAAAAAGAACCGTACTTTTGGCTCATTTAAAGAATTAGTCAAAACGGCGGTCGCATGTGTGTCCACTAATTTGAAATATCTATGCATATACTGGCTTTTGACTTGCATTGAGTTGAAATATAAAATTCGATCCAGACACATATTAGAAAGACCGCTTTGCAACATTTCGGTCAACTGTTTTCTTTCACATTACATGCGAGCTATTTCAATAAGCCCGCCAAATATATAATTTTCCCCTACTTTTCTCTCGGTCAAAATTTCATCAAAAAAATTTCATTAAAAATATTACTCTGAACAGCTTTTGTCGCGTAGAAAACCATGTAAATGTTCCTAGGCCTGGAAAAATTATTTTTTCAATGAAATTATACTTTTTGAAAAGTCTTTCTCAAGTAATACATAACACAATTTACATAAAACAATTAAAATGCCTTGTCTGGCGTCGATATGGCGTGATAGTGCGTTCAAAGGACGCTCAATTAAGAACATTTGATCACGAACGAGGGCCGCGGAGAGGGGTAGGGCTAAAATGTGGATACGGATTGCGGCTGGCGGATTGAAAAATGCGGATCAGGTGATAAAATGCGGATGAGAGGATAAAATGCGGATGATGGGGTAAAATGCGGATGAGGGGATATATTTCGGATTGGGGGATAAATTGTGGATGAGGGTCAAAAATGCGAAAAAAAGGGAAACGATTTGTATATGTGAAAGCTGGAATTTTAAAGAAATAAATATATTGCCTTTCCGAAAATTTGTTTATCACCGCAATGACTGCCGCTGTGCCGCATGTGTTTTCGATTTCGTGCAAGAGAGAATCTGTGGATTTGGAAAGGCATTTCATTTCCATCGATGTCTGTTTCTTTGGATCATTTTGAGCGAGTTCGCTGCAAATGTTATGCTATGGTACTGAAATCTGGTCACCATCCAATATCTCCCTCAAGGTCAAAATATACAACGACGGGCGACAAGATTAATCCTAAAATAAAAAGTAGGTGAAATATCTTACAAAGAGACACTTTATATTTTGGACATGCTGAGTTGTGTTATGACAGAGAAATTCGAGACTTGTTCTTCTTTTATAAGGCGCTATATGCCTATATGGTTATAAGTAATTATGTTAGTTTTATAAGTCATGATCGTTCTCGACTATAATGTTCAATCCTAGTCTATTACTTCAAGTTCTGTTATGCAGAACACTACATTCAAGAACTCTTACTTTAATCGGACAGTTCATTTATGCAACTCAGTGAGTAGAAATGCTTGACCTATAATGGCTTTTAGACTTTATCTAGTTTTAAGAACTTTCTTCGTCAGACTTATTTACTGTTACGTAGCTCTGTTTTTAACCCAGATATGCCATTTACACCTGGTCTCTTGATCGTGAGTGCCCATGCCTCAGAAATTAGAATGTAAATTTCTTTGATTGAAGTAAAGTTCGTTTTGTCTATGCCTAGGTCTTTCAAACCAAGTTACAATTTTTCTAATACCTGTCACAAATTATGTATTTGAATGATTTTGTGGTTATTGCGCAAATCAAGCTTTACCTCAACAATAGTTATATAATGTAATGTAAATTGTAATTGTAATGTTTATAAGAGGGGGGGGGGGGGTGTGTGCCCCGTTCGCACTTTTCCTTTTGGGTAACCCCTTTATTGTTATTGTTAATGTTTCCCAATAAAGTAATAATAATCGTAAATGGACGGATGACAGTCAAACAATAAAGGTGATAAAAAGTTCGTTGACAAGGCGACAAGTTGTGAACTAATTCATTGTGTGAGTTTCATTGAAAAAGGAGACGTCATAAAAACAATCATGCATGATCTCAGTGCAAGTTAATATTTTCCGGGAGATTACAGATGAAATCCTCCTGGGTTGATTAATGAATTCAGTATTTTATTCATTTGTCGGGCGTGACATGTCGGGTTTTTCCTTGCTGTTTTGCATTTCTGCAACGAGATGACTGTTCGATGGCTGTAATCTGGTTGACTGTTAAAAGAAGGCAACGAACGCAATTATTCTCATTTGTGCGAAGCAAACCAACCAGTTTTGATTAGCGTACTTAGTACCATGCTGAAGCAGTTGACGCTTTCCCATTATGTCTCTCAGTCTATCTTCAGGATTCACTGACACTAGAGTGCCTTAATACTGCTCGATACGGACTTCCTCCGTCATATGGTATGCGAAACGAGGCATAGGGACCAAATATGTGCACGCTTGAGATCATTCTGGAAAGCAACGTTTAGTTGATATAACAGTATTTCTGGGGTCTGGGGAAATATAATACAGGAGTGCTACACCAAATAGGCGTCGTCTTGGATTTCAGAACAGACTTCGTTTGTGTTTCAACACTAGCGCTAACTCGACCAAAGTCAGTTAGTATGGACACAGAGCTCTTTGGAACATTCTTTATACGTTTTGGCTAACTGAATTTCGTCAAATTTAAGATTGGTCAAATGCTGATTAGAAACTTGGATGCTATTCGGCTTTAAATTGCATGTGGTGAGCTTTTGTTATGAGTATGTAGATAGTCTAGTCTATTGACGACATCTTTAAGACACACGGGTAACACACCCGAGAATGCGGGAAAATTGTATTTATATCATCGACAAATTGAACGGAATCTGCCAGAGAGCCGAAAGAGGTGAGATTTGTCCACGCCGAATAGGGAAGATTCAAAACACGAATATTGCGTCATAATGGAGTAAGAACTGTTACCGAAAACCACAGAAATTCAGAAATATTTCGATATCCATAGTTTGTGATTCAACGGATCCGCTCTTAAATTTTTTCACTACAACATTTATGGGATGACAATCTTACCATCGTCTTTATATCTCGCAAGGTACACAGAACCGAAACTGCCGCAGCCAAGTTACTTTTGCATGCTTGTCTATGTTTCTCCATTCAAATTTAGGAGCCGGGCTTCCAGTTCTTTTATTGGCTTCTTTAAGTGAGCTATGGGAGTTTAAAACTTCCCTCCATATCAAATTGCCACAATACGGTAAAAAATTAAGGATAATATATGGCTTAAAATTTTGTAATTGTTTTGTTTGCGTACATTTTATCTATAAATTACACACTTGAATATACTGCTTTGGATGCATGTCAAGGTTATAAACAGCTAGTGGAACTGATGCGTATGATCTGTGGACATCTTATACAATCGTTAACTAAAGACGTAAATCAGCGATGTGATCATAACTGCATGGTATGCCTAGGTTCAAAATGATTGTCATTCAGTCAAAAGTTGCAGAAAGCCTTTATGTTTGTAAAGCCGTGGCGGACATCCAATACTCAGTTTTGTTTTTCCTGTATAACGGCAATGTAAATTAATATTAACCGCGAACAATAACCTTAAATAGTGCCAAAAAACCTGAATACCTGTTCAATCATAAAACAAATTCGCAACTCGGTTGGACACACAGCCATATTTTTACCCCCTATCCGCATTCATGCAGTTATCCCCTAATCCGCATTTTATCCTCTTTTCCGCATTTTCTATCCGCATTTTATCCCTACCCCCACGGAAGATCGTTAAAGGGGGTTACAGTCGCTTTGCATCGGTTCTGCTCATAACGGATTCAAAATGTAAGCAAAACGTTTCATTAAATTACGAAATGTATCCCGGAAAAAGTATACAAATGTGCAAAGTTTGCAAGGCTATATTTTCCACATTTTACAACATTTCACAGACTAGAAACTTTGTGTTTCTACTAATTTCAGTATGCCCTTTTCAGCTGTTGTGCATTTCCTTGCATGGATAAAAAAGTCGTCTATAATGCAAAAGGTCTATTGAAAAGGTCTCTTTAATCGATCTTGGGTATTTTTTTCCCTCCGAAATATATCAAAGTGCCACTAAATTGATGTGCGAACAAGGGAACGATGTTGTTCAATTATCTTCTCCTTCTTGTTCGCGATATAGTTTCTGCGTATTGATATAAATTTCGTGCGTGATATTGATCTCGATAAACGTCGAAGTCCATAATCTATACAAACATGCAAATTTTACAAGCTACAGACATCACTATACCTTTTCAAAAGGCAAACTAAGGGTTGCTTTCCACTGTCACATTTTTTAATATACGTACACGCACGCAAAAGCTTGAAACCTTCATGAAGTTGTTGTATATAAATTAATAGATAAAACACACGAAATCATCAACAGAATCCAACCTGATCTATTCAATCGTTGACTTTATAAGTATCATTGAAATTATGACATGATAACTCAAAATTTAGATAGCGGGACGAAATTGTCAGGCTGGCTACGCCACTGCGTGTAAGTACGTACAAAAAACGCGACAGTGGAAAATAGCCCTAACTATGAACGGCATTAATTAGTACGGAACGGTCGTTTAAAATGGCGTATGCCCAGACTAAATCGATGTTGCCGATGCTGTTTTATGACTACAGTTTGTTTCCTGTTTCAATACCTTATAATTTCTACACAACAAATAGGAATTTTTAACGAAAATATTAGTTTATTTCATTATTTCCCTGCCGATATCAATCTCGATAATAAATTCTGCCGTCGACTTCCTGTCATTTTCCCCAGCCAAGGATTATCAGCAAGTTGTGTGAATTTTGAAGTAATAATCTACTCTGCAAATATAGTTGAGTTTTGCCTCTTTGTTTTACCCCTTTTTCCGCGTTTTATCCTTCTTCTACCCTTTTTTGTACGTTTTATCCTTTTTCCCGCGTTTTACCCTTTTTTCCGCTTCCGCGTTTTACCCCGTTTTCCGCTTCCGCCATTCCACTTCAACGTTTTACCCTTTCTCATTTAAGACCTCCTTCACATTTAATCGTAAGTGTCATTATGAAGATGTCAAGATGATTGATGTGATAGAATATTTCTATATGTTCGTGCTGTCGTGCTTGTTCTGAATATTAAAATAAAAGCAAATCGACGTCCGGACTATTTCTAGCTGAAAATGACTTAAAATTACGACTAAATGAAAACCATGCAGAATTTCACAATTCTCGTGAAACGGTGAAACGTCACATGTTTTTCAATTAAATTTAGGACGTGATCCGAATTCCGGCGTATTTATCCCCTTAATTTCAAATTACTGGACGTTTGTTTGAAGTGCTTTAGCTACAATACTGTCCAGAAATCCACTACGCGCGGTTGCGGTTCGTTCGCGGTTCTATTGCGGTCGACCTATAGAAATCGCAGACGACCGTCGACCGCAAAGGAGAAAATACGATCGCGGTTGCCGTTCGCTTCCGAACGGAATGTCATGAACAGCTGAGAACGACAACACAATAGTTAAATCGAAAAAATGTCTGTCAGACCGAGTTAGGCCGAAGTTAAACCTCCGTCTCACCGCGGTTCGTCCTCTGTCTGCATGACCTCTGTTCAACCGCGATCAGACAGAGGTTTGACCTGGGTTAACCGCGGTTTTTGTTAGGTTATTTCTGGGCAGTACAGTATCTTTATAGTAGTAGGTTAATTTTCCGCCGATGCCTGTTAATTACTTTAAGCAGGTGTTGAAGCAACGTATACGGTGCGGGTTTGGCTTTTGTGCCAATTCGGGAAAAGTGTCCATGCTGGACCATGCACGATTAACCCGTTTGTAGAGTATAATGTATTGTTCAACATTTTAGTCGCGAAATGCAAAAATTCCGCGGAAACTTTGCCAATGTTTATACATTTTGCGAACCTTATATGCATTTCGCCGCCTTCATGCATATCATTTGGAAATAAGACACATTTTTGAAAAACTTTAAGCTTTAAGATTTCCGAAACAACAAAACGGCCGTTTTGCGTCGAATCAATCAAACGAGTTTTCCGGTTGTCCTAGTCTGAAACATTCTCGAAGATGCCAGCAAATCGGCAGATGCATGCTTTAGAGTTTCGCGCCGCAAAGGATTATTTACACCGATCAGTGCGCACAAACCCCGTGACGCCTCACAATTACGGAAAGCAAATATTCCTCAGCCGCAAGGTTAAAGGTACGACTTAGCTGTTAAAGTGATCCCATATATTAGGCGGTAATCAAGTTTATAAATGTGATCAATTTTAAAAAGAACCTCACAATAAGAATTTCAAAATACTTTCAATTACAATACCTCTTGATCACTTGCAGTTTATCCAGTTTGTTCTCTTTTTGTTTGTAAAGTAATATACGGTTCTAGTCATGGAGTCTTGACCTAGCCGCCAAGGCGGTGAACTTCATCTCTTAACATCAAAGCAAATACACTATAAGTCTTCTAATATGCGACGTGCATTACTTTAAGTATAACATTAATTTTTAAAGAGCTCCATGTGCACACTCATTTCCATTTTGTCTTTGATTCGACTCGTTTAATTTATATCTTCCGCGTTATAATTATAATAATAACAAGCACCTGCATATGCAAGACTGTTTTTAACCTGGGCCGACAGTACGTCTCACAAGAAAATCAAACGTAGTAAAGAAAGATACATGGCTGTTTTCCGTGTAATGCTCTCGAATCTGGCAGAAGTAATATCATGCCTATACAGTATTGTCCAGAAAAAAACTAACAAAAACCGCGATTAACCTTGGTCAAACCTCGGTCTGATCGCTGTTGAACCGAGGACAGACCGAGGTTGAACCGCGGTGAGAGGGGGGTTTAATCTCGGCTTAACTCGGTCTGACAGACATCTCTTTCCGAACCGCAACTTAACCCCAACCGCAGCGTTAAGTTATTTCTTTACAGTACTGTAAGTCATTTTGATCAGTTGATTAAAAGAAATTTAAAACTGGGAAATGGGCTCCAGATGTCAACTTGAATTGTCTGTCATCCAATTTTACACAATCATCCAACTCCTGATATTGCAAGAAAAGGGTCCTTTTGATCGAGACAGCTAGAGCGAATATATTTTTTTCGCTAGCTGTATGATTGGCAGGCTAAAATACATTTTGTCTGGCAAATTGTTCGGTTTTACGGCACGTGAAATACTTATTGTCGATTTCACATAACTTTTCAAAACATGGTTGCGAAGTTCGTTGCGAAGTTCGTTGCGACGTTTCGAATGTTCAAAGTTTAAAACGAAGCATTAAAATATACTGAAGTGTAAAAAATATGACTTATCAACGTAACTGCCTACGATAAGACCATTTTAAATGAAACAAAACTGTTTTAGCAGCAGTAAGTTCTGTTCAGTTTACTGAATAATAAGGTATTAAAATATGTGAAATTGACAATAGCCGAATTTATATTAGAAGACGAATTTCCATCTGAGACGCAAAAAGAGCAAAATTCGACGCAGACGGGCAACTCTCTTCTCTGTGCTCTCTTCTTGGACGACATTTTGTATCCCAATATACACCGCGAAGCTTAATTACCAATCTTTTATTTCGATTTATTCGTCATATATAAATTTAGGATGACTTTTCCGTCAAAGACAGGAAATTCATCCAATTTTTCCGTCGTTTGAACGGAGAAATTAAGACGAAGAACCTATAGTTTACCGAATTTATATCAAGACGAGTTACCTGTCTGCGTCGAGTTTTGCGTCTCAGACGGAAATCCGTCTTCTAATATAAATTCGGCTAATAAAGGTGTTGGTGAAACAGACATTGTCAGATATTTTGTTGAACAATGTGGTGCTGATGTAAATGACAATTAAGGATAAAGGAGGGTGGACAGCGCCAAACTATGCTGTTACTAAGATAGGTACGCTAGAAATGGTAAAATATCTTGTTGAACATGACGCTGATGTAAATGGCAAAATTTAAAGTGCTCTCGGGTGGGCAGCATTTCGTGTTGAAGGAGGGCAAAAGAGTCTTCTTGAATGCATGGAGTGTTCACCTTCTTCATAGTCTACTGATTGTAACTATCCTCAAACAGTCCGTAATTCGTAAATCATCGTGATTCAGATGTTGGAAACAATGAATTACAACCAGTTAGAAGAGGTAAATATTAAAAAAAACATGTTAAACAGTATATGAAGTTGTTTCAGTGAGCTTGGGCTGTAATCAAGAATCAAGATTAGCATATAGGACGTTTACGAACCACGACGCGGTAACTCGACAACGAGCATTTATAGGTTCCGTCGTCAATCGGTCTTTAATGGTTCGCTATAGCGAACTTTATAATTCGCTGCACGACTGCAACTACACAATTGTGTTTCGTCCCCCTTTAGCCATGCAGGCTCGCATTATGTGCGAATATTGTTACTCATTTATTTCCTTCATTTATTTAAACACTCAAACGTTTCTTGCTTTTTTCTTCTCACCACAGAAAACTTATTGTATTTTAATTATACGTTTTCTCCCCATAGACTGGAACAGCGATGCAGACTTTTGTTGCAAGAAATCAATTCGAAATTGCATGGCAATGGTGGTTTTTCTGGTGTCTATGTTGGCCTCATGAAGGATGGAAGTGAAGGCTGTTAAGAGAATTTTGGTACCAAGTGAGGATAAACTTGTTTTGAACATTTGACGTTTAACACGATATGGATTAATTAATATGAACATTTAAATAATTATCATTGTTGTGTTAGTAAAAATTAACTAATAGTTGCCCATAGTAACCGCGCGTTATTTGTAAACTGAGAGAAAAAAGGAGAAAGTTAGGCTGAGGTTGATGCGCCTCTATAGAGACTGAATATTTGAAGGAAATTGGTTCGAGCGTGAGGAGATTCACTTATCAGGTACCAACGCTATAGTTTATAAGTCCGTGAACTTCTCATATATTATTTGTTTTATTAGTTGATTTATAGTTGATTTAAGTGAACTTTATTATCGCGTATAACCATTGTACTTGTGAAATATGATTGGAATGAGCCACATGTAATCTTTGTAAATTTGTGATTTTAGGAATTAAAAAATGCTTAAAATTAAAAGGAAATCTCCTTCAAGTCGCAGTTCGTCTTCGTGGCATGTGTCTTTACCAAAACTGACAGTTGAAAACGAAAAGGAAGTCACGCAGTAAACAGCGATCTCAGCATGGCGAACAAGAAAAAACAACGTCTGATCAATTCTTATTAGGTGATCTAAACTGGCGGGAAAGGATTGGGTATTGTTGCCAAATAATTTCGCCAACACTTGGAAAATTGTCAAAGTAAAAATTCTGCAGATATCATGTGTACATGGCTAGCTTAAGACACGTGCTAAAATGTAATTGACAAAATACAACAAGAGATGACTGATCGAATTCGTTAAAATTACCTGTGACGTCATTCCGTGCGTTTGTTCTCGACCAATGACATTGCTTGAATTCGTATTATATAAATCTATATAACACCCTTGGAAGAGATAAATCCCATTTTATTTCATGCAATTTTAATCGGACATTCTTCGTTGATTTTCTGAACAAGGTGTACTGCCTTCGATACAACAGAAGATCCTCTTCAACAACGCTTTGCAATCATTACGAAACTCTGAACTATAAACACCGTAAAGAATAGGATTGACTGAGCAATTGGCGAACGTGAAGACAACCAGCCAGAAATGTGCGAGTCCATTAGCGTCGTTGAGGTTTATAGCTTGCTCAACGTAAAACTTACACGACCGGGCAGTCAACCAATGATAAGGGCAGTCGAGGCAGCCAGCGCTAGGATTGAAACTCGTTTTCTGATGGTTGCCCCACGGCCTTGCAGCAGATGTGGCATCTTCTTCACCTTGTAGAGCATGTGACAATACAAGCAAACCATTATTGAGAAAGGAATGATGCATTGGAGAATGATATCAATATACGGGAATGGACCTTCACCGATGCTCAATTTCACCCATTTACAAGACCCTGTCAAACAAAAAAATCGGTCGGGCTAAACTGATTTTCCCTACGAAATATCTCCCAAAATATAGCCAGTGAGCAGAGTGGAAGCGTTTTCAGGTTTAATAGGCACTTTTAGGACCGGTTGTTCAAAGCTATAGGTTTGCGCAAATCCTGCGGGATTAACAAAGAAGACTTATAAAAGAACACTTCTATATTGAGAATACTCATGAAAAAATATTCAAGTTAATGTAAAAATTTCTGTTAACCCTGCTCGGCCGGGTTACGGACTGATGTCCTTATATCCAATATATAAATATGTATAGGCATTTTAGGCAGTTATACCACATTTGATAAAAAGTTGCCTGAGAAACATGCGATTGTAAATAATACTGAACTGTACGCCGAACCCATAAGGGATTTCGCCCAATAGCCAATACTAAATTTTTACAAACCTTTCTCGAAATCAGGTTTTGCACGAAAAAATGTTGTCGCCTGAACCAAAAGCCCCCAGAACCAAACCATTCCAACCACCGCAACAGCGTGCTTCGGTTTCGCCTTTCCGGCGATATATGTTCGGCTTTGCGATTGCCAACCATCTTTCAATCGTTAGAACGAGGCAGGTGTAAATAGAGACATAACCCAGGCCGAATAAGACGCACGCGTTCCACATTGTTCTACAGAAGAGCGATGCTGCAAACTCATTTTGAGGCATGTCAGGAAGATACAGATAGCGGCTGAATATTAGGAATAGTGCTGTAACAACATCTGTACAAGCCAAACTACAAATAAATATGTTGTACGGTTTTTTGAGAGCGTCTCGTTTCGAAACCATGACTCCAAATACTAACAAGTTTCCAAAAAATGAGGCGATCACGATCAAAGAGAAAGCAAAGTATGTGCCAGGGTTATTGCCTTGAAGACCCATGCTGTAACAGAAATATTGCATTTTTTATACTCCAACAAGACGCCTGATCTGGCGTTAACTCCGGCGCACGTGCCAGTCTTTAATATAGAGCTTCTGAACATAAACAATACAGTTCATATTCGCATTTAGATGCCTTGCGAGTTGCGAACCTATAAATGTTCGATTGCGAAATTTAGAAGCACATCGTACTTTAAAAAGTGTAGAAGTTCAATTGTTCAAAAATGTAAATAAACCGCATGATACATTCGCTTTGTCTTACACTTTGCTTTTGGAATAGGCGTTTATACAATATACAGTTATATTAAATCTTCAATCCTGTGCAAACTACGACGTGTCAACGCGCCCATACACGACCACATCATCTTATTAAACGGCGAAATAGCAGCGATATTATTAAAATAGGAACAGAATCTACATGTATTAAATATATTCTTACCCCAATTCAATCTAAACTTAATCGAACAGCATGAAAACAACGGTTTATTTGTTCCTCTTGGAGGAATTGCCGTATCATGCGAGCGAAATCGAATCGCGCATCGGAAAATTAGCCAAAGCTGTACACCACAACTCTTAGAAGATAAGACTGGGACGTAGATAAATACGGTTACATACACAATTCAAATACTAGAATGGTTCCCGCCATTTCAGACTTGCGACGAAGAAAAATAATAAAAAAAAAAAACCAAAAACAAAACAAAACCGAGGCGAATTTTCAACTCCGTCGCTGACGCCGGAGTAATAACGAATTTGAAATACAAGCTAATTCGTATACTTATAATTCATCATTTGTAAGTTTCTTTCCCAAGCACATTTGTTACTATAGTTAACAATTTTTCGGACCGAAGGCGAGGTGAATATTGCTGAACAAAAATCGCATAAAAATTAAAAATTAAAATAATAATTAAATAAAAATTACATTTAATTTGTAAAAATAGTCGGTTCTCACTGCTTACATGCTTCCTTTAGACACTCTTATAGTGCCACGTGTTCGTCGGTAAAAGAGTAACCCCCTTGCGGGCTGCATCCCCCCCCCCCCGCAATTAAGATAGTCACGCTACGCCCCTGACAATGTTTATTGTAACTTGACAACATTTTACTTTTTATATAATAGCAATCCTTAGTAAAATTTCACAGCATTGAATAGGCCGACTATGCATGAAAGACTATTGAACATATAAAAGAAATCCGTTGGGCAGAACTGAATACATTAATAATCCCCCCCTCCCCCCCCCCCTCTTCCCATTGTAACATGAACAACAGTGAGAATCTGTTATGTCAATTAAAAAGCTATTTTATCAACAGACGAGGGAGACGACTTGTCAAATTAGCGCAAACTACTAGGCAAGTTGAGCAAAACGATCCTTTTATACCGACCGACGGCCTTGCCAAAAACCTGGGGGTGCAGCACAAGAAGCCAGAAAATTCTAAATTCGTAGCTTATCAAAAAGATAAATATGAGTTTGTACGAATTCCTTTAAAACTCAATTAAAAACATTTTTATTTAGGAAGGCATTTGAATAGACAAACTTCCTATTAAGTGTAAATATCGTGTTAATTTCTAGTAGGATAATTTTAGAATGGTTTTAGAGCATATTTATAACTGTAACTTTTAATTGTACAGCGCTTTAGAATATTTTTAACATAATTTAAGCGCTATATTTAAATGACTATATTATTATTATATTATTATTATTATTTGATTGCATAGACATCGATTGAAGTATATTTATATAAATGTCGTGAACTTTTATTAGATAGCTGTTGCTTATAATGTTGCGCGATTTAATTGCACAAATTAATATCAAATAAATATATAACCCAATAATATAGAATAAATAAAATAATATAACCAAAAATTTGCTCTAAAGGCCACAAAAATCTAATCAAGTTAATGCGTGGTTCCCATTTAATCGTAGCTGTGTGCAAGTGTCGTGAACAGGTCATGATGGCTGATGATTAATTTATATGTGCATGTGTGCTGTCAACAACGACTGTTCTAAATACAGAAATAAAGACAATCTGCACAATTTCTCATCGGTGAAAATGACTTGTTCAGGATAATCAAAACCAAATGGAAACGAGGCGTAAAGAAACGCTTCACAATTCTTGTGAAATGGTTAAATCGAGCTGACGCGAAACGTGACATGTTTTTCAATTAGATTTGGGACGTGATCGGGTTTCCCCGCCCATTTTGCACCCCCTCAATTTAAAATTATTGAACGTTTGTTGGAAGTGTTTTAGATATCTTCCGCCGATGTGTGTTGAGGCAACGTACAGTGCAGGTTCGGCTTTCGTCTTGTGCCATTTCGGAAAATTAACCCGGTGTAGCATTTCTAGTACTTGATTTCTTGTTCAGAAAACGAACATTTTATACAGTCGCGAAATGCAAACATTCCGCGGAAACATTGCAAATGTTTAACATTTTGCGAAGAATATAAGCCGCTTTTACACAAGGCATTACACAAAGCATCGTGAAGTACTGGTCAGTTAATCAAAATTGAAATTCTTGATAAAATATACTCGATTAAAAACCTTCTATATTCACATTAAAGCGACGCATTTTTGAAAAACTTTAAGAGCTTTAAGATTTGGGAAATAAGATCAGACGACAGCAGTTTTCCGGTTGAAGTATAGTCTCAAACATTTTCGAAAAAGGCAGCAAACAGCAGATGCTTTAACGCCAACACACGCCGGGCGCGATTCGGGAACGCGACGCGTTGCTTACGAATTTTTCAGTTTTCAAAAGCTGCTTTGAGATTTGACAATCTTGTGATATTCTTGGTAATACTGAATGATAATACATTTTGACTAGCGTGGTACCCATATCTCTCAAAATTTTCTTTCATAATTGAAACTATTTGCTTCTGAAAATGGAAAACTCGCGTCGCGTTAGCGAATCGCATCCAGTTTGTGTGCGCCTTTAGAATTTCGCGCCGCGACGCACTATTTACACCGATCAGTGCGCACAAACTCCGTGACGCTTCACACTTACGGAAAGCTATTATTCCTAAGCCGGAAGGTAAAAGGTACGACTTAGCTTTTAAGGTGATCCCATATATTAGGCGGTAATCAAGTTATAAAGGTGAATATTAAAAAGAACAAAAAATACTTTCAATTAGAATACCTTGCAGTTGATCCAGATATCCAGTTTGTTAATTCTCCTTTTGTTTGTGAAGTAATATAGTTCTAGTCATGCAGCCAGTATTGCCGTGAACTTCATATTTGAAGATCAAATTAACAAGCAGTGAACTTCAAAGTGCAAAAGCAAATTAATCTTTAAACTGAGAGCTCCACGCTCATATCCACTTTGCCTTTGTCTCTGATTCGACGCGTTTAATTTACATCTTCCGGGGTATATATAATAATAATCAGCACCTGCATGTAAGACTGTTTTTTTACCTTGGCCAACAGCACCTCTGACGAGAAAAGCAAACGCAGCAAAGTGAGACATATAGTGATATAGACCGTAGGGCATTCTGATCAGTTGACTAACAGAAATTTACAACTGGGAAATCAACTTGGATGATCTGTCATTCAGTTTTACACAATCTTCAAACTTCTGATATTGCTAGCAATAAAGGCAGAGAACTGATGTTCGCCTGCATTCCTTAATTTAGTTGCCCCCATAAGTTCACTTAAATGAATACACCAAGAGGGTCTCGGGTCAACAAAACACACTGTTTCCCTAGGCGTAGTGTTTGAAACTCGCGCGTCAATCGGGTTCCGTAGTATGAGTGATGGTAATATAAATGAAGGTAGTATGAGTGAAGGAAATACGAACGAAGGTACTATGAATGAAGGTAATATGAATGAAGGTACTATGAATGAAGGTTGTATAAATGAAGGTAATATGAATGAAGGTTGTATGAATGAAGGTTGTATGAATGAAGGTAATATGAATGAAGGTAATATGAATGAAGGTAATATGAATGAAGGTAATATGAATGAAGGTTGTATGAATGAAGGTTGTATGAATGAAGGTAATATGAATGAAGGTTGTATGAATGAAGGTTGTATGAATGAAGGTAATATGAATGAAGGTTGTATAAATGAAGGTACTATGAATGAAGGTTGTATGAATGAAGGTTGTATGAATGAAGGTAATATGAATGAAGGTAATATGAATGAAGGTAATATGAATGAAGGTAATATGAATGAAGGTTGTATGAATGAAGGTTGTATGAATGAAGGTAATATGAATGAAGGTTGTATGAATGAAGGTAATATGAATGAAGGTAATATGAATGAAGGTTGTATGAATGAAGGTTGTATGAATGAAGGTAATATGAATGAAGGTTGTATGAATGAAGGTAATATGAATGAAGGTTGTATGAATGAAGGTAATATGAATGAGATGAATATAATGAATGAAGGTTGTATGAATGAAGGTAATATGAATGAAGGTTGTATGAATGAAGGTAATATGAATGAAGGTAATTTTATTTTTATTAAAAATTATTATTATTAAAAACTTTATTTACCCACGCTAGCCTCGACAGCATATTTATATATAGCTGATTTCCACGAGGGGCGTCACACAAATAATACAATGTAATATAAGTACTTTAAAAAAGATAGAGTTAAAAAATAATGTAAAATACATAAACGTATTTGACACGTGTGGCACAGCATCTTCCACTAGTTTACTGCTATTTCTCGTTTAAAGCAGTTTAAAGTATCTGCCGATTTAGCTGCAGGTGAAAGGTTGTTCCATAGCATGGCGCCGTTCTGGGTTTTGGAAGAATTAAATCCTTTTCACTACTTCTAAGATTATAAGTATTTTGTTTCACACTCTTTTTACAGAAAGATTCTTTTAGACTTATGGCGGCGTAGCCATTTAACACTTTGTACATAAATACAGCCTTGGATTTTTCCCTTCTATTTTCGAGTGTTTCCCAGGACAAGGTATTAAGAATGTCTAGTGACCTTTCATCGTAGGTGGCACTAGTTATTACCCTTGCTGCGCGGGACTGAAATTTCTGCAGTTTATCTTGAAGCAATTTACCGCAGTTTGACCACAAGGTAGAACAATAGTCAAAATGCGGCTGGATCAGTGCTTTATAAATAGTTTGTAACGTATTAGGGTTGACGTACGGTTTAGCGCGCTTTATAGCTCCGATACCAGAACTTGCTTTCTTGCATATTTTATCAATATGTTTTACCCAACTTAGATTTTCATCAATTTCTACTCCTAAACTTTCAAAAGAATGAATTAATGGTACTGGTTTGTCGTCAAAAATTACAGCATTTTCACCAACCTTATTTTTAAGGTTATACGGTGATCCAATAAACATCAATTTGGTTTTAGTTGGGTGGTGTTGTAACTTATTTTTGAAAAGCCAACTATGCAAGTTTTTTAAGTCCTCATTTAGATTTTGGACAAGAGTATCATAGTCATGTGATGATGCAGAAATTACAGTATCGTCAGCATAAAGATAGGGAGTTGTAGATTTTAGGCACTTTGGCATATCATTAATATATAATAAAAATAGCAACGGGCCAAGCATTGAGCCCTGTGGAATTCCACATATTATTTGTTTAGGTGACGAAAACTGACTATTGACAAGGCACACTTGTTCTCTCTTGTGATAAGATTCAAACCATTTTAGCTCAGCCCATTAATTCCAAATTGCGTTTTCATCTTTTTTAGTAAAATAGAGTGATCAATTGAATCAAAAGCTTTTCTGATATCAAGAAAAACAACGCCATATAGCATGCCATTGTCCATATTCTCTAATCATTGATCGCACATTTGGATCAGTGCTGTCATGGTTGAGTGATTTGGCCGGAAACCTGATTGATGTTTGGAGAGCAAGAGATTTTGAGATAAATGGTCATATAACTGATCAAAAATTTCCTTCTCAAATATCTTACTTATTATCGATAGAATTGAGATAGGTCGGTAATTGTCACACTTTTGTCTGTTTTCAGATTTAAAAATTGGTGTTATCCTAGCCATTTTCCATGCATCAATATAAATACATGTGTTGAGAGATAAATTAAAAATGGCGGTTAATGATGGTGCTATTATATCTGCGGATATCCTAGGTATTTTAGCAGTTATATTATCCAAACCCGTCGCTTTTGAGATTTTGAGTTGCCTCAGACTTATGGTAACATTGATTGGGCTAATTAAGGAAAAAGCAAATCGAGGGCCAGAAAAACTATCGGAGCAATCCTGAGAATCTAAACTGTTTGTAGGTTCACACATTTCAGCCGCTAATTTAGGACCGATTTGTACGAAATATTCATTAAAAGCGTCAGCTATTTGTTTGTCGTCTACGATAACTGAATTATTGATATGAAGTTCGTTAACATTGGATGATTTTTTACTTCTATTTAATAGGGTGTTTATCAGATTCCAACTTTTTTTAACATCTTTACTATGTGAGCATTCTTCAATTTTGTCTCGAAAATAAGTTTTTTTAGCGCTTTTCATTGCAGCATTAACCCTGTTCCGTTCTGATTTATACTTATTTCAATGTGCCGTAGATGAATGTTTTATTGCATGCTTTTTATGAAAATCTCTGGTTCTCATTAATCGTTTAACGTCAGATGTTATCCAAGGCACCGAGCTGCCTCTTATTCTCTTGCACCGAATAGGCGCGTGCCTATCAAGTATCTCGAGAAAAAGGGATCTCCAAACATGCCAGGATACATTAGGATCGTCAAATTGGTGTACAATTTCCCAAGGGATTTGCGATATTTCTTCTATAAAATCGCTTTCAACAAAATTTTTGTAGTCACGGATTTCTTTATAAGTGTGCCTTAATTTCGGTACTTTAATACTTTTAACTGCAAAAATCAAACTGTGATCCGATATTCCAAGATGGATCACGCCAGAATTTATTATATTTTCAGATCTGTTTGTTAAAAAAAGGTCGATTAAAGTTGCCGATTCTGCGGTCACTCGTGTTGGTTCAGTGATTAATTGATCCAATTGGTATAAAGAACATGACAGTTGGAGTCTCCGCGTATGGGAGTCTGGAACTGCTTTAACAAGATCACAGTTCATATCTCCAACAATCATTAGTTCTTTATTTTCAAGATCGCATTTACACAGAAATAAATCGAGTTCATTAAAGGCGTCGTTATTGGAATTAGGCGGCCTATACCAAACACTTACTAAGAAAGCCACTCTATGTGGTCTACGTACTTCAATACATATTATTTCAAGCGTTTCTGGAAGGAGATCTTTCCTTTCAGAATATGAATGAAGGTTGTATGAATGAAGGTTGTATGAATGAAGGTAATATGAATGAAGGTTGTATGAATGAAGGTAATATGAATAAGGTAATATGAATAAGGGTAATATGAATGATGGTAATATGGATGGTGACAGCACGACTCCTCGAATGAAGGTAATAAGCATGAGAGTTCTTTGCTTTTCCGACCTGAATGTCCGATTCCTCAAGGTAATACCCGGATATTTGGGTATTCGTATACCCCCTGGCCGCGCTTGTATTTTGTCAAATTTCAAGCAGTGAAAAGACCTCATATAAGTCATATAACCTTGGTCCGCAGTCATTATATATAAATTATATTTACGTTGCGATCCTCGGTAAATAACTTACATATAATGTAATTAACTAACATTAACGGAACATTTCATTAAAAGTAAAACTTAATTTTTATTTTTAATTTCTTTCGCCTATAGGCTATTTTAACAAAGACATTTTCAAATGTTCTTGATAACTAAAGGACTTCTTGCTTTATATTACGTAGATTTCGTTAAATTTATAACAAGCAAAACTTAATATTAAACTATCAATTTACAGAAATACTCGATAATGACGGACTTCAATAAAATCCGTCTAAAAATAAGCCAGTTTGAAATAAAGATTCTGCACACATCCACCCAAAGGTGGACAAAAACGGAAGGAGCAGGTTCTGAGTAAATGAAATAAAATTCAAACAAAAAACGCATGAGTGAAGAGAATCAAAACTTCAAACTGGCACATTTACATGCAAGATATCAAACCTAATTCAAGGTAATATTAGTACGCCCCTGCGCAAACGAAGGCGAGATCTGAGTTTACAAGAGGATGTTCGAGTTTTAAGCAAGGGTCATCATGCATGGTGATCAAAGGTGCAGTGTTGCTTAATTCTCACTATAAATCTGAACAAATGCAAAGTTGATGGTCACATAGTTAACGAGTGGATCTTTATAGTTGGACAACTAGCACTCGTTTGCTGAAAAATATTTCGGCTGTGAACAATATATTAAGTGTTATATATTATATGCCAGATTAACGGGTAGACATTTAAGGATATTTTGTCCGCTTTTACGGCGTATCAACGTTTAACATTTGCACTTTCAGATATATCTCAATATTAAGTTTGATAGAAATATTCCTAGAGCGTATTTTTTAATAGTTACGGACGGAACGCAGGTTTAGTGGGGGGGTGCAACTTACATGACGTGTGCTCTTATATATCAACTCTCGTCTTCGCCTGGCAGAGGTTTGTGTAGTTTTGTAAAACAGAAGAGAGTACCCGATCGTCCTCTTCTATTTCAAAGTAGCGTATGCGCATCTCTTATATACATACATAGCGTTCACATATAATAAATATTTCGAGCCTCATTCTCTTGCAATGAGCAAACGCTCGATTCAAATTTATAGCCTACAGAATTAAATTACCTTGGAATATTTCTACCTATCTGTACAAAACCTTAGGAATATTTATAGTTCTATACAGCATCCCTATGTATATATCTATATAAATCGGTGCTGAGCAATGCAGCCGTTCTATATACCTAATCTCTTTTTCACTTGCGGTACCAATGAACTCGCTGGTGCGCTGCGAGCATGCAGTTACTGCATGCAGCCGGTAATGAAATCTTTAAACGGATTAGGTCTGGGTTGATTTCGACATCCAGGTGATCTCGTGCACATGCTTTAGCCAAAAAGCGCTAGTGTGTCGGAATAGAAACCATTCTGCTGTATTTGATCAATTACAGCTTTTGTCATTCTTTATGAAACAGAAATTTCGTGATTATGTTTAGTTATCAGCTATATAGCACTGTCGTATATTTGAAAACGAAATAAAGCATATTTCAAGAGACATTAAGTTTGCTTCAACCGAGAAATGGACAACTAGTTCCAGTCCTTTCCCGCCATTTTATATCACCTGGTTTACTATATCGAAGAAGTGAGGAAAATAATAAGTTTTTTTTCACTCTGGGGCGCTTGCAGCGAGTTGGTTTTGGTGTGACTGGCGGAAAAGAGCTTCTAAAATGCTTACACCAATCTTGCATAAGTTAAACATCGAATATTTATATGATAGGTTCTACGATATATAAAATAATTGCACACATGTGCATTGATACAAAAAAAGCCGCTCGAGTGACTCGACATGTGTCGGCCATCATGGAAACCGCTTCTGGGAATTCACAAAGCCTTGCTATTGACCGCGTTTTATTTCCCAAATTCGTGACGCAGAAATAAGCAAGGCGGGTGGCCAAGTTGAAATGTCAACAAAGCATCCATACAGCGGAATCGAGCAACGAAATATATTGAGCATGCATGAAGAAATATTTCACGTACGTGAAGGTATAATGGACAAAATATTTGATGTGGAAAGTTGGAAAAATTTTGAACTATATACTAGCAAATATGTGCAGATGCCGTTCGCACATATTGTAATTATGTGTTTTGAGTTTCAGTTTGAACTAATTGCCGTGAGTATATGTCATGGTGGCTGATGTAATAGAATGTTTGATTTCAGAATATTAAGACATATGTAGTTCCTTGTTCACAACAATTACGATCAAATTTATGGAATACTTGCATGGGATTAGTAATGTTTGGAACATTTTATGAATGCTTCATTTAAAGCAATGAAAATTGCTAATAAATCCACAAATATTTATGATCGTAAATATTTCTCTATATATTTGAATCATCATTTTAACAAATGTTTTAATACCCCCGAAGGGTCTCATTTCTCGATGAAAACAATCCTTTTGGTAATACGATGGTCAAATAAATTTGAAAATTTTAAATTGAACTAAATTGTCGAGTTGTCACTGCTGTGAAAATGTTTCAAACATTACGAAAGTGTATGTCTTCCTTGTCCTAATGTGCGTAATCTCCGAAAGCTCGCAAGATAGGATTGTTGTCACTAGGCCGATTCAATTATCGGTAGATGATTCAGTGCAGGGAAAAGAATTAACAATGTAGCATTTTAATGTAAACTCACAACTGTCCACTTAATTAATATGTACTATGAAATAAAATATACTAAACAGAACAAAAACCTCAAATGCACGCGTCGGATATGACATGAGTGGAAAACGGCAATTTCATAGGCAATTTCAAGCAGATATATGCATCGAAACGGCAATTTCATAGTTCTTTTTTGTAATTTTCCTAAACTTCTTTCATTCCTGCCGTATCTGCCTTCGTCGCAATGCAAACGTTGATCTTCTATCAAACTTACTTGTTCTTCTTTTAACAAAGGGCAAACAGCTAATCACTGGATTATCTCGATCAACATTTCAAAAGACGAACTGCCATCACGTCTCTCCACTTGTATCTTTGGTTTTGCCACCGCCACCGTTCAACTATAAGTTCCGTAAATACCAAACGTATTTCCAAGAGATTTTTATTCCGGAGACTTCAGAACGATCCATTTCACATTTTCGCCACTGTTATTTAAGTTTTTTTTTCAAACAAGAGCAAGAAGAAGTCCTTCGAAAACTGCAATGTCCACGTTATCAAGATTCAAACGTATAACTGAACACATTAACCCAAGTTAAACTGAATAATAAATGTTAAAGATGAAACGTGACACTGAAATACTTGTTATCAATTCCACCAGTCGTTCGAGCGACCGCCCATGTTGCCAGGATTACCACGTGGAGCATAGCCACCATAACCTCCATAGCCACCATAGTTTCCGCCACCTCCGTAAGGCGCACCGCCGCCATAGTTTCCGGCACCATAACCTTGACCATAGCCTTGCCCATAACCAGGGTTGCCCTGCATGTAACCGCCGCCACCACCACCGCCGCGGTTGGCTTGTTGACGATAATCACGCGAACCGAATGCGCTGTTACCGGTGCTGCGGAGAAAAGAGTGATGAAGATTATAAAATCAACCGAATTTGGAAAAATTATTCTACATCGGCTGAAGTGCAACTGATTTATCATCTGATTTTTTTGTCTACATTGCACGACTACATAATTATAATACGACCAAACGTTGCCTTTGGTAAGATTAACACCGTTTTGGTCAGTCCGGGTAGAAAAATATTTCCCTTCGGTCTCAAAGCACTAGGGGAAAATATTTTTCTCTATCTGGACCTCCAAGCCGGCGAATAATACGTATATATTGACAAAAGATCACTGATAATCCTTCAACCACAATGACAAGATATTTATAATTCACAGGCCTCTTTGGGTCAAACAATGACCATATTAGTGTGACCTTGATATTCGGATTACAGTGTGAACACATACCGTCGGTAGTTCTTGTTGCGAGAGCCGCCGCTGTGATACTCTCCTGCAATCGATTCCAACCAAGTGGGCACTTCTTGTTTTGCTTCAGTCAATATCTGCACAAGAACTTTGCTGATGTTCCTGTTGCGATCATTGAAGAATGAGGTCGCCAAACCTATATGTATATAAGCGGAAGGGGGGAGAAGTTTGAGTTTCACCGAAAAATGTATTGCATATGCCGCACCTATAAACAATGCTTGACCGCGCGGTTTCCCATTAAAGCGGAATTTTAGATCGAACGAAATTTTTCGTCTGATATTCTTTTCAATTGTGAGGATTCGACCGCAGCGGATTTCCTTCACCGGCAACAAAATTCCGCCTAGTGGAATACCACCTTAATGGGAATTTTTCGAACAAAAATTTCTTCGCATCATTTTCTTTCGTACGTTTCAATTCAACCGTAGCGGTCGAAACCCTTGACCCCCACAATTATTAAGAAAAAAAATATTTTTCGATCGATATAATTCTGGCTGGTGGAAAACCGGCGGAAGACGAACATAGAAAGTGTTACTTAAATCAAGCAATTTAGAAGAACTTATGCTTTAAGTTTGGCAACTGAAATCAGCAACGCATTGATTGGCGTACGAAGTCACAGGGGTTTAATTCTCGTTCTTGGTTTGCAAGTTATCCTGATCAGGCATTAATAGTTTGGTCGCAGGAGAGAACAAAATTAAGTGGATGAATAAATCTCTAAAAGAAAAAACTGTCCTATGTGAACTTCCATATGAAGGTATGGTATTAAAAAGGACGATGTGTAAACATTGTACCTGTGTTACCCACACGACCAGTACGACCAATACGATGGACATACTCTTCAATATCACTGGGCATGTCAAAGTTGATCACGTGCTTCACATGTGGTATATCCAAACCACGAGCAGCGACCTACAATACAAGAGTGGAGATCATGAAACTTTTTCATCATACAACTCACAGCAGAACATCTTTGACCATATTAAGTACAGGGGCTGGCTTTACTGTAGCTGATTAACTGTTATGCACACGCTGTTGTGCACTCCCCCGCTGACGAGAGTTCAGATAAAATGAATCTGGCGTTTTTTTCAAAATTGAAATTTTCGGTGGTTCCGACGGGCTTCGGAGAGTCGGCTTATATGCAGAGTATAATGATGCAACGTACATTAAGTCACTGTACTGAGTTTACTTACCGCAGTTGCCACGAGGATTGGGGTTCTGCCACTACGGAACGAATGCAACGAATCCTCGCGTTCTCTTTGGGAGCGATCGCCGTGAATGGAAGTTGCGGGATACTTTTCCCGGTACAAGAAATCTTCCAAGGCGTCTGCTCCTTTCTTGGTTTCCACAAAGACCAAAGTCAAAGACTCTGGACCTGGTTGAAGCAACGTTAAAAATTGCGATTAATGGATGATTTTACAGCCGATGGCTATAGAATACATTTTGGTCTGGGGGCGGAGCTCTAACAGTCGTAGAAGATTTTGTAACCGCAGCAAAACTAAAATTCCCGAGTACTAATATAGGAGCTGAAGGTTCGCGTGGGTCGCACCCTAGCTTTGTGAACATGCCCAAATTACTTTCTTTTGCAGTTTCTTATACTAACAACTGTGCCTAAAAACTCAAACTGAATTAACCTGCAGTGTCGTGAAAAATACCTGAAGCATTGAGTAAATCCAAAAGGAATGATCTCTTGTCGACATCATCAACCCAGACAATCTTTTGTGTGATATTTTCACTGGTGGAGCCAACGCGTCCGACGGCCAGGAAAATGTAGTTGCTTAAGAAATCGCGAGCAAGTATCTAATAACGTGCAAAAGAAAAGCAGTGTAACTAATATGATCATTGGCGATAACTTCATGTCCAATGTTAAAGTGGAAGATGTAACCATTTTAAGCTTCAAGAACATTTTAAAAATCGATGTGCTATGTGAAAACAGCACTGAAATATGTGGACCGTCACTACTCCACACTACGAAAATCATTGTCAAAATTGTTGATACAACTTGGCGAAGCATTAATTTTTTGTCGTTGTTTTTTACTTAAATTTAAAAATACCTCTTATTAAGATTTAACCTACATGTAAGTCACTTGAGACTTTGCGTCCTAACTTTTAACAAATACACTCAACATTATATACCTGTATTTCCTTCGGGAAGGTTGCACTGAACATGAGCGTTTGTCGATCACCAGTCTTTGGCATCGTATCTTGCTCCACAATTCGTCGAATCTGTGGCTCGAAACCCATGTCCAGCATTCGATCAGCCTCGTCCAACACTAGAAATCTGAAGAAGAGACACCAGACACCAGATCAGTCTGAGTAAAATTTAGTGGTTTCAGATTCAACGACCGTTTCCAACATGGTAAAAATTTCCATGCCTCATACAAAAGTACATATACAAATTTTGCAAACTTTGCAAGGCTATATTTTGCTGCAAATTTTTGCAATTTACTGACGATAGTCGTTTCTGGGAAGCCCATTCTGGGAATACACCTCTTTATACGTAAGACAAAGATTTAGTGAAATGATACAATTGTCCAGGTAAGCCGAATCATACGAGGTGAGCGGGCCCTGGGTTTCCCCAAGCGACTTTTGATAACGAACAGAGCAAATACACCTGAGCATAACATGGCGAAGTTAATTTTTTTCTCTTACTTGCAGACATCGAGACCGATTTTGCCGCGATCCAACATGTCCACAAGACGACCAGGAGTGGCAACGAGTAGGTGACAGCCACGGTCCAAGTCACGCATCTGCTGGCCAACGTCTGCACCGCCATACACTACTGATGGCCGTACGTGAGACCGGTAGGCAAACTGAAATAAGTGATTAAGCAGTTAGTCCTGTACACCTTTCTTAACCTGGCGTATGTGACACATACGGATTAACACATAGCTAGGTAAAACACGTCAGATTTCAAATTTCGACATCAGACAAAGGACGTTAATGTGGTATTGGCACTCGATTTAACTGGTCATAGTTGTCAATTGTAGACAACTATATACGTACTGTTTTTCTATCGTGCAAATGAGCCTTAACACATTTCAAACCAGGAATAAACCTTTGAACTAACGGGGGGAACAAGGTTAAAAAAGATGGAAATGGTGAACAATTATGTCAAGTCTTTGTGCACAAGTTCCTATAACAATGAACAAACTCCAGCCGAGTTCCCACGATCATGTCGTTCGACCATAGTTACATAAAACAAGCAGATAGGCCAGTTCTCTTTCATACCCGGTAAACTCTAAGGGAAACATTGTTGTGCAGAGCATTGTGTTTCCTTGTTCGCCCACTAGATAAAATCATTGTGGTGAAAACAAATTTGCTTCAGAAGAGCAGACATTCTTCTATTAAGTTATCAAAAGTGTTCAAACATTCGTATAATGAAAACATTCATACACAAGATAAACCGCCATGGACACTTTTCTTTTCACTCTTGTTCTCAATGTTTTAAATACAGTACCCAATATTTGCGATATTGTCTCTGCAAGAATGATTCTGCATGCAACCATAGTCGAATTCATATTAGAGACGGGAAACTCATCGAAGACGGGAGACTTGTCTGATATTTTCCGTTAAGACGGGAAAATTCCGAATTTTTCCGTGTTAACAGTCTTCCGTCTAAACAGACGGGTACGTTTGACGGGAATCCCGTCTGGGCGAAAAACGGGTTGTTTTGCAACAATATTTTGCCGCAATAGACTGCCTGAGCATGCTGTACAAAAGTATTACATTGCATGAACTCCAACCTTTTTAGCTTCATCCAGGATCTGAATGGCAAGCTCGCGAGTGGGAGCAAGAATAAGACCGATAGGGAACTGCTTTCTTCGGCCAAGATGTTTCATCTGAAAGAAAAAACCAAACTTTTTAATTTAAAACGAGGTTTCAAGGGAACGTGATTCCGAAACGCGACGCAAGTTTAAAAAATTCCAGTTGTCAGAAACCAACTGTAATGTACCCAGAGTACTTGTTGACTTGTTTGGTATCAACAGTTCTAAAATCCTGGGACGGGTAATTTCAAGATTCACGCACGCAGTAACCCGATGAGCCTAATTGAGGATTTCTTGAGGATAGGAACGAAACTAATTAAAAAAACCCCAAGAAATGTACAGGTACAGTGTGTTGAAATGTCTTCGTGCAATCGAAATCAACACTTTTATAAACTGTGAAGCCTTTTCCTTGATTTAATTGTACTAGAACTCTCGGCAATTTCCAAGGGTAAGCACCTTACGCAACTCAAGCTTGATTCCAAGGGGAGCACCCTGTACATATATATACGTAGGATTCGTATCGGGAGGAAATCAATGCAGGTTATCATTGTATACAGAAGCCTGTGCTCAAGCGTAATTTGGTCGGAATTTTCCCTGCATAGTAGCTACAATGAATCGTAACGACATACGTCTGGTGGAGCTGGCGGTCCTTCTTCAAATATTCTACTCAGAATTGGAATAAGAAACGCGGCAGTCTTGCCAGAGCCTAGGAGGAAAAACGAAGTTATTTAATTTTTACACGCTCCTCGAGGTATACCACGCTTTCCTAACGGATCAATGCGTAAATGCTATTGGTAATGAGGTGGAAACGATACCTGTCTGGGCACAGGCCATAAGATCACGCGAATTCTTGATGATCGGGATAGCATGCTTCTGCACCGGAGTTGGTTTGGAATAATGGCACAACTGGGATGAAAAAATATGCACTAAAATTAGCTATGACCCGTGCAGGGTAGAGAGCTTATGGCGGGCCGGGTAAGACACGACTGCGAGACGGGGTGACAACAGCAGGTTTGCATGTGTCTTAATCTAATCATAATAGCTTAATCTGGAAATCTTAATCTTATCGTGAAAACAGTCAAAAAAAAAGTTCCTCTAAATATTTCGCAGAAAAAACCCCAAGAAAGTATCGACTCGTGCTGCTTTTAAAATATCACGTAGTAAGGACTACGAAGTTTTCTCAAAATGCTGTAGTCAGATGAGGGACGAGTCTATGGCGTCAATATCACGAATAACACGTCAATATGACAAATCTTGTAGCGGTAGAGGTAGACATAATCAAATCTAAAAGTTGTTTTTTTTGGGGGGGGGGGGAAGACGTGGCTCGTGTCACGTTATATAGACACGCGGACGAGAAAGCATTATAGCCTCCCAACTAAAGACATACTGTAGCCTACATTAGGACGAATTTTAACATCCCACAGCTTGAAAAACGGGTACTTACACCAATGTTGTGCGTGATAACTTCCCCAAGATCTGCACAATCACCAAACTAAATGTGAAACAAACGATGCACTGGATTAAAATTGATGTTTGTCACTTGCGTGTGTTATTTACAGTCCCAACAAATGTTGTGAAAAATAAGTACTGTTAATTTCGAGACGATACAATGCACACTATCAAGAATTCGCAAGCTAAAAACTGAGACGGACGCAGAGTGCAGCAGGGGGGAAAGATGCTCTTTCATATCTTTCAAATTTTATATCTTAAGTGTTGAAATGCAACGAACGAGCCTCAAGAATAGCACATTTTAACAATAGTATAGTTTCTAGTCTTCAAACTTCGTAGGGGACCTCGTGTCCTATGTTTTTTCGCCTAATGTAGCTAGCTCATGTCCTATATCTATGCTAAATTCGAACAATAAATAATAAAATGTATGTAATGTACATGGTGAACTTACGTTATCAATATGAGCAGGGCATTTGTCACCGGTCGCTTCTACTGGGATATCCTCATATTTATCGAAGTTGATGCCGGTGTTGGATGCCGCAAACAGCTCTCTATAATACAAAAAAGTATCATTATCTGTGTGATCCAATAGCAAATATTAGCTGAATATCTAGGTCAGTCACACTTTCTTTCAAACTGACGTTTTTTTCAAACTGACCATAAACATGGGTAAAGTTTGTTAGCTGGCATACATCTCAAACAGATCTAAATTACCTTTCCAATCGGTCATTCCTCGGCAATAACTTTCCCCACTCTTCTGCGGGGGGAAGAGACGTCCAAGAATCTGCAAGTTAACACATTACAGTACACTTAAGTTTTGAGAAATTTGTGAACATTGAATCACGTGATTGTACGCAGTAGAAAGTTGCCTGCACAACATTCTGTAAAGCACACTGGGGTGAAATGGATCTCCAAAGTACCTTTGGGGGAGTCATAGTTCCTGTCTTTGAAGCCACCCCCACCACCACCACGTCGACCATACCCGCCACCATAACTGTTTCTATTTCCACCACTACCAAAGTTGTTGTAATGGTTGCCAGAGTAGCCACCTCCGTAACCACCACCACTATAACCACCATAACTATTGCCACCATAGCCGCCACCACGTTCATAGCTGGATGAACGGGAATAGCCTAAACGAAAGAATGTAAATATTCTAAACATTATGGGAATTTTTATTCAATAAGCAAAATTCTCTGTTTGACACATACATACAGTACAGTAAAACTTTAAGCGTAAGTTGGACAGGTTAAGAAGTAACAATTTTATCTCTGAAAACTCAATTTTCAAAGTTTGAGAGAAAGGAAGTTAGAACTTCTAATGTTTGAGCTGTTGGTCCAGGGATGTTAAGAAGTCTAGTGGCAATAAATGTCCAACTCTATAAAGTTTGAAAAAATTGTTCTTTTGCACTTTGTGAGAAAATTTCAATATCCTTAGACTGACTCTTCTGGCCACAAAAACCAGTTACCAAAATTATTAACTTTATAAATAACAAAATTATTATTTTAAAATTGTGAGGTGCAAGCCATCAATCAATAAACTGTGGTGAAAAGTAAACATGTTAAAAACTTCAATCATGTTGTAACATACCTCGGTTTCCACCTCTACCACCATGATAATTTTCCTGAAAAGAATCTGCTGAACGTTGATTGCTTCCACCTCCTCCACGGAGATGAGGAGGGATGTAAGCTGTGAAAAAAATATAATTGAATGTCATGTGAAATAGCCGGGTTCATATTATGTAGTAGAGAGATGTTTATTGCAGGCCTGACTTGCATTAGATGAAAAGGCTTAGTTGCTTATTGCTTGGATAGAAAAGTTTTATAAAATAAATGTTTTTTACCAAATTATAAAAACAAGTCTTACTACCAATATGCAATTTTAAATACAGCAAACCATTAGAAGTCCAAATCCACAAATAATTTTTTCATGAGAGTGGTGCAGATTATAAGAATATTTTGTGCAAAACATGGCAATATAACATTTCATAGGCATTTTAAATGTCTTGTTACATAAATCTGTCGGAAAATTTTTATACAAGGCTAAAAACTGTGAGCCTACAGTTTATCAGCATGGAACAATGCTGTGCTGCCAATATTGTTCACACATCAGGTGTAACAATATTGTTCGCTGTTGATAACAACTCTGAACAATGTGTGCAGCACAACATTGTTCCATCCCGTTCATATCAATATTGCATCAACTGTTTTTAGGTGTGTAGTCTAAAATGATTAAGTACATGCACTTTGCATGCTGTTTTTGAATTAATACACGGTATATTATACAGATGAAAAAACACAGATGAAAAGAGGAGTGCAATTACATTTGAAACTATGCAATCATCCATAATTGTTGAAATGCTATAAATTCTAATGAAGTTCTTCTAATAGTTTGTAAAAAAACTATTTTTTGACTTCTTAGTTATAACATTTTGACATTATAACTACACGTGTAACTACAACATAATATTTCAAATATATAACTACAAGTACTGGTCATTGAAATTACAAATCACACAATAGCAGAGTTTCTTTCACAAAAAAAATGAAAATAGACTTAAGTGGAGCATGTGGCAATAAATGTCGGCTGAAAAAGGCACACCTTGAAGCAGCATGTGTTCGGGCTACTTCTACCAAATCTGGATAGTTATAACTGTCAGATAGGGATTCAAAATTTCCCAAGATTTGGTACAACCCCTGATTACAAGTTAATATTTGTCAGGTTCTTCTAATAAAGTCAGGTTCTTCTTCAGTAATTCTCAAGTCTAAATCTATAATTTTATGGTTGTCAAACATTATCACATGGTTGATAAAAATACATCTAAATGTGATGGACAATGTTATCTCTACTTTGTACACCTTGCCTTTGTTGGCTAGCAAGGGGAAAATCTTAAAATAAGTTGATAGGCTTTCTATGAAGATTACAAGCAGGGAACCAGCACATGTTGTCAAGGACTGATACAATTCATTTCATCACAAAACTAAGTATAAGAATTACTGACTATGTTGTATTAAAATATATAGCTGTTGATGCTCAAAACATTTCAGGCTTTAATAAAAACACTCAAGAGATAAGCCCTGGCCATGTTGCAACACCATAAATGGCTAAATGAAAAACAATGAATACTATAAACGATTTTCTATTACATAAACGGTGCTCGTATAAATTTAGTTATGTAAAGGAATTCTACAAAACCGCTTTCTATGAGATTTCACCATTTTTTGTCGTCTAGATTATAGTCTCTCTACGCTTGATACAACAGGCAACACACTTAGAAGACATTCCAAGCAAAAAACTACCGATAAAACTACACAATAACTTACTGTTTTGTGGTGACTTTTGTGTGCCAGGGGTCCGGCTTTGCGGATCTCCGGCGTTCAAGTCTAGGCCAGCAAACTGTAAAATCGAGACGATGAAACATGAATATGAAACGTAAAATTTTCAAGGTATTGATAAATAGGGCGGCAGGCAACTCCAAACAGCCAGCTAGCTAACAGGGGGATATCTATAGCAGTCTATCAGTGAATTTTAACGATGACAAGGCTGTTTTATAGCACTGTATTCAATGGGGCAATTCTGCCAGCGAACGACGAGAATCGCGTTCATAGTTGGCCGACAAGATACTTACTTGCTGATCTAGACTTCGGTTAGAATCTGGGGCACCATGACTCATAACGGTAGAGATAATATTGTGAGAAAATTCAACTGTCGCTCCTCGTTGTTTAAAACAAGTGAAATTGTGAAAAGTGAAAATTATTCACTGAGCCTTCGAGCTTCGCTGACGTCACCTGCTTGGCATGCGCCAAATTTTTGCTAAATCACTGACCTCAAAACTGTGGCATGATCACAGTTGGAGCCGGTAGTACTTTAGCCTTTAGGTTGTACTGTGGTTGTACGAAAGCCGGAAAAGATATTAATTGTTTTCAACCCTTTTAAGCATACTTAAAAAGCAATGAAATTACAAATTTGGAGCTGACGGTTATGAAAGAGTAGTTTCCCAGTAGCCCAATAGATTGTTCTCAGCAGATTTTTGGCACCTTTTCGAACAAGGATTAGAACGAAACCGATCAGTAGACTTTTAAACTTTAAAGTATTTTTTCACTGTATTACTATTTTATTATATTAGACACCTTTAGGAATTTTTAACGGCAACATTTCGGCGTTTTTGATGCACGATCTTCTTCGCTTCGGGGCCGTTAATTCAACTTAATTGCATTTGCGCGTGTGTGTTTCCGGTTGCGCTGATCATGTCAATTTAACGGAAAGGCGCTGTAGTTTCCGAGCGGACTCAGAGACTGTCAGACTTTAAATGTGGTCAGTAGTTTGTTAGTCTAAAATGAGTAAAATCGGTACGTCACACAGTACGTCCGTACTCCAAAAAACATCATCTTAAGAACACAAGAGTTGCCTACGATCCGAGACAACGAATTTTACGGCGGGTTTCTAAAGTCCTAAACTATAAAAGGGAAGTTATCACAGCTAACTTCTTGTCTTATTTTGTCAAATCGTGGTTTGATCGACTGACGACGTTGGATTGCGAGCCGCTCAACACGTCGATCTCTCGTCGCATTCAAATCAATTAGCTATAGGTTAGCCACAGTGGTTAAGCGCATCACGCATACATATAGGTTTAACGTTATGTTAATAATGAAGTCGGACTTTTTAGACATCCTTTTTCTTGTTATTTGGCGGAATGAAATTAAATAATACATGAATGCGCACCATACTCTAAAGAATATAGAACGATCCAGATAAGTATGTAAAAATCCATCTTTTCCAGGTCATGATAATAAAACAGAAGACTTTGTGTGACTTGTATCACAAAAAATAGTGATACATTGTATGTCTTATTTGCATATTATTATACAGCAGGCTGCTCCATTTACTGTTCGGAGTACTCCAGATTTCAGGAGCAGTAATGGAGTGGAACAGAACACTGTCACATGAAAGTTCGGAACTGTTCTGATTACCCCTACTTTAGGGGTAGCTAGAACACAACACGTGACAGTGACACGTACAATTTTTACGTGTTTAAAAGTGACGGTAACAAATGTGTTTAATCGTAATGTTGTGTTGGCCTTATTTTAAGACTTTATCTTCATCCATGGACATACATCTATTGTCAGGAATGTGATGGCTATAGTTGTGTGAGATTCGATTTGTACAAGTGTCTAAAAATGTCTTAAATAGACACGAAAATACATGAAATCATTATACTGTTTATTTTTTTGGGAACAATTATAAAACGCATAGTAGAACACATATGTAATAGACTGAAACTGTTCCAAAAAAATGTGTGCTTTCCATTACACACACTTCTCGCAGAGTGTTTTAAATTATCAAGAACAGTAAATGGCGCACCCTCAGGGGAGTAAAAAAAGTGATGCCTTTTATATTCAAATGAGCCGCGAACTTATGACAGGCCTATTGTGACAATTCCAAGTGATAACCTTCAACATGACACGTGTGCTATAAAAACAATTTGATAAATGGTTTATTATTATTTACAGAGATTATAATAAAAAATGTTCACAAGCTATACCCCATGTCCTTCAACGTGACCACCGTTTCTTTCAGCACAAAGAGTTGTTAAAAATAATTTCCAAAGAGAGCACAATTTACGTTTTGGATTAATTAATGTTCACTTATTTGACATGCTTCGTATACTCGGTATACCCATGGGTTATTTAGGCAACTTCTGCTTAATTATGTGCCTAATTTGAATTTGAAAGGAATCAGCTTTTTTTTAATAGCTCTGTAGTATTAAATATTGCTATTTACATAAATTCATATTATATATATAAATGCACAACTGTGCTAGAATCCAATCAGGTCCTCAATGGGTTTGTACTTCCAGGCATCGGTTTTAATGTAATCAAGTTCCTGCCGAAGTTTTTCTAATCTTTGCTGATGAGCTTCTGCAGATTAAAAGGAAAAAAGTGTTCAGTAAGAATGTTAGATGGTCAACTTCATTTTAGCTCAGTCTAAATCGGCTTTATGACCACTCTCTAGTATATATACAAATTGTAATGTTTTTTTACCAAATCGAAAACCAAGTTGTATACATAGTTTTGAGATACATACCTTGTTGAGATGATGAGAGTATTGTGTCCACCTGCATGTCAACTTGGAAACTGTTACATTTTTTAACCCATTGGTCTGGTGAAAAAGTAAAACAATATAGTAACTTGAGAAAAACCTGTAGGAGTGTCTCGACAGCTTATTAGTGATGCTTGTCTGATTTGTTGCTGGTCAGTCTTAGAGGGCTGTGGTTATGTTTTGCCTTCTGAGGATAAGTTCTTATGTACAGTTCTTACAAAATTGATGTTGTTGATCTATAAATGTCAGAAATATGTGCCTAATTAACAGTTGGTGACAGACTTACAAGTGCTAATTCCATGTCCTAACTTGGCAACCAGGGGCCGGTTGTTCAAAGCTAGATTATCGCTAACCCTGAGTTAGATTTTCATCATAGGCAGCCCAGTCAATTCTGGGACAGTATACTATCTTATGTATATAATTATCCTAGGATACCCGCATTGACTTTTCAAAACTTTACAAAATATGATTTCTATTGAACCAGAAAATACTCTAAAAATATTCAACTTTTACAAGTGATGAAAAAAATTGATGTAAAAATTTGTGTTAACCCTGAGTTAAGTTAAGTTAGTTAACCATGAATACCACATTGTCTATTATAGTATTATTGGTACCAGCAATATATAAATAAATAAGTATAAAAAATAACAACTATCTTGTATATCCAAATATTTGAGATATTAAACAAACGATATATTGTACAGAGATGGCGGCACGACAATAGATAATCTATTACGTTGATAAGGGCTTATCTTTTCAATCATCGCATCTTCATAATCAGGTTTATAATCTACCCACACTAGTTGAAATCCCTTTATTAAATCATACAGTTTTATTGCTACCTGATTCAGAATCCTTTGATGTGTTCGAGAAAGGCGAATTAAAAAGACTCTTTCGAGAGTTATACAATCTCGCATATCTAAATAACGTCGTTCTACTCTCGTTTCTTGTGTCGTTTTCTGGTCTCTGACTGCTTTCCCCTTCGGACGCCATTTTTATGTGGTTTGAACTTTGAAATTTGAATAGTTGCTATCAGTGGTATAAATTTTTCCTTACAGACAGGAATGTCGTTTAGGGAAGTTTTCTTGATCGAATTCAGAAATATAAATTAGGACTTATCTGGGACTTACCGGATTGCCCTGAGCACTTTTTAATCACTTTTTTCATTTTGGAGCACTATTTTGCACGTTGAGCAACTTTGAGCACTTTTTAGCAATTTCGACAGCATCTGAGCAACATTTCACATTTCAAAGGAGTTTCGAGCAACAAAAAGTTAGCGATTATAAAATTCGATTCGTACCTCGATTACTGATTGGGTCTAAAACTCCTAGACAGTAGACAGACTAACAAAATAATACCAACGCCTGCCTTCAAAAAGATTCACCTCAAAATCATTGAGTAGACTGTTACATGATGGGGGTATTTTCCCTTAGCTGAGGCCTGAGGGTTTGATTTTAAATGTTTTACCATTGAACAATGTTTTACCCAAAATCTTGCTATTATTGGTTAAAATAATATAATCTCTCTCATTGATCAGCATGAACGAGTGCAAGTGCGCATGAGTAAGCTTTTAGTATATCGGTTCCCATTTTTGGCCTGAATGTGGTAACAATTTCCGTTTGTAGTAAAAAGTAACAAATTTGCAAACTTTGCAAGGCTATTTTTTTCGTATCAGTTTACAATATTTCGCAACCAAACTTTACATTTCTACTAATTTCAGTATGCTCTTTTCAGCTGTGGTAATTTGATTGCATTGCCTTCCACTAGATAAAAAACTAGTCTATAATGCAAACGGTCTATTGTCGACATAAATAGAAATGATATGTTATGAAATCTTTTATCTTGTTATTTCTTGCATTTTGTTCTATTATATTCAAAAATACTGACTTTTGCGTATTTAGCATGAACGCTGAACGAATATCCAAACAGACCCTTTCGATAATTACGTCACAACATTATCGTTTTAAATTTGAAACCACCTTACATGAGATTGATTTCAAGTTTTGCTCTCACAAGCTATGTGAAAAGATGCAAAACATCGTTCTCAAACACATACATGAAAAATTTTTTTATTTTGAAAAATAAGTGTGGAATTAAGTCATTACTCTGGAAACAGGCTCCCGGTCATGGCCTAGTAGCCTCGACTTGGTGTTACCGCTTATCCCCACATTTATTGGTGAAAATGCAAAATTCTTTCTCATGCATGTGTTTAATTAAGAACGATGTTTTGCATCTTTGTACATAGCTTGTGAGAGCAAAACTTGAAATCAATCTCATTAAGATGGTTCTGACGTTGTTGTGACGGGATAATTTTGTAGGAATTCTAGGAGAACTGAGGAGTTTCTTGAGCATGAAGCGAGGCATTCTCAGATTTAGGTGTAAATAAGGCGCCATGTTTGAAAAATGCTGAGCAGTTGTCAGGAAGCGATAATATTCAACGTTTTAAACTCTTCACTCATATATCCATATTTGACATGGAGTTTAAATGAAAACAATGGCTCATTGGTATTCAAATTCATTCGTACAGTTCACTTTTGGTGTTGTGGCTGGCGCAGGGGCAATCGTTTTGGCTTCGAGAGGGCTAGGAATTTTACACGCATTTCCTGAACGAACTGCCGGCATCGGAAATGAAAGGGTTGGTTTTTCTCAAAGCGAAAGAGAAAACCGTGATAGTGTTCTTGACAGACTTTCGCCAACTATTCCTAACGATGACCCGGGATATAACTTATCTGATGGAATGTTGTTTTCCCCCCCGGATACCGAGGAGAATAATGGACTTGTAGACATGCTATTTCAAATTGCAAAGGACCAGGCACACAGGGACTGCCTTATCCACCGTGGTATTACGTGCAACATTTGCAATGCAAGTCCAGTTTGTGGAACTCGTTATAAATGTGCTAACTGCCTTGATTATGATGTCTGTGAGGTCTGTGAAACGAATGATCATCACAATAGAACTCACGTTTTCTTAAAAATTAAATACCCAATACCACCACTGGCAAATCCAAAGGCAGTATGTCTGAAGCCCTTTTATACTGGTATGTGTTTGGGCCACATAAAAAGGTGTTTGTTTTGTGGGGTGTTAACTAATCCAATAGTAATTAAATAACAATTGGTGTATAATTGTATAAACAGACTTATTATTAACTTCCAGATGCCCCTTGACCGACACATAATTTTCACTCTTGACAAGTAAACCAATTATCATCTGGAATTCAACAGTTGAAGTTGCATCCTAGGTGATAATTAATTTACTTGAGAGTTAAAAATTATAGCTACTTGTAGTTGATGCATTGCATTTCAGCTAACATGATTGATATAAAAATTGTCTCATTTTTGATATTATTTTGTATCACCAAATCTGTCTAGTTAGAGTGAGCTTTTTGACACTTAATTTGGAATTTTTTGGATGTTTATTTAAACATGACATATATACAGTGGCGTAGCCAGCCTGACAATTTAGTCATGCTATGCAAATTTTATGTTATAATTCTTCATTTCTTTAGAAATTCATTGTTTTCACAGTCAATGAACACCAAAATATTAACATAGCATAAATAAATTGTCGGACTGGCTATGCCACTGTATATATACTCAAAATCACCAATTAGCATTAACTACACTTAACACTGCACCACTCAAAGCATCACATAACCCTGTCTCAAATACCTTTTTCTTGTATGTTGGATGCATTATAGATTATCTGAGGTCTGTTCTGTGCATATTCTCTGCTCACAGCAAATGAGCAACATTCCAGGTGTTTTGTTTTTGCGATTATATATTTCAAGTGCCAGTTTGGAATGTTGCTAATGAGCAGAGAAAAAGTGCAGAATAGAGTTTACATCATCTATAATTTGTTATATATTGTTTTGACAAATGCGTTCAGCACACGAAAAGCATCAGCTTTGAAACAAGTGAAACTTAACTTTCAGGCACAAATTTGGACCACGTGGCACTGTGTTGGGATGATATAAATTGTCTTAAAGACAAGACTCATTTTGATGAAACTGAAATTCAGACCCTACACGAACAATTTAAGACTTTGGCACCTCAGGAGCAAGGAATCTCAAGAGAGGCGTTCAACCTCAGTTTGGGACCTCTTGGCCGGCAAAGCAACCTGGTTATGGACAGAATGTTTTCTTTCTACGATCAAAACGGAGACGGTGTCATTTCGTTCGAAGAGTTCATCTCAGCTCTTTCAGTTTTGGTGAAGGGCAGCAAAGATGAAAAACTACGGTTTGTTTTCGAAGGTTACGACCTGGAGAAGAAGGGTTACCTTGTGTACAAAGACTTTCACGACATGTTCAAAGCGTATTTCAACGTGAGCATAGAACTGGTCAGGGATTACATAAAGACGCGGGAAGAAGAGATGAAGGCCGCGTTCGATGAGACCGCAGATAAGCCAGTCTCATCTGTATTTCATGCTCCAATTCCCAACGACGTTGGCGGCGCATCTGGTGGGGATATCAAATCCGTGCAGCAGCCACGCTCCGGAGCGGGCGGGAGCGGCGGTGCCAGACCCTTGATGGAGGCCATGTCACAGGACGCCATTGACGAGATGGTCGCGAATGTTTTCAAATGTGCCGACTTGGACCGTGATGGAAAGATCACATTTGACGAGTTCAAAACGTGGGCCGTTTTAGATAATACCGTGTTGGCTTGGTTCGATGCTCTTGGAACTGTCTTTTAGTTTTTTTTTTAACATTCCCTATTGCCTTATCAATAGCGACTTTGTAAACGATAGGATCTGAACTGTAGATTCATAATTTTTCAGTAATAATTTTTCAATAACTGCAGTCAGGCGCTACAAACACGATTTCTCGTTGTCTGTTTATATGATCCCGCTTAGCCGAGATTAGCCCCAAGGCCACAGTTACCGCGGATACCGAATTATGTACTTTTGTGCCGGACCGTTCCAGTGAACTCTACAACTGAAAGGATAAACTCATCCTGAGGTATATAGTGATATTGAAGCCAGTACGTTTTAGTTTTACGCTGAAAGCTGAACGGTTTGCTTTAGATGAAACTGAAACTATTAGGGAAACCTCATTATACCAAATAAAGATTTCAACGCTTTAGTTTAGCTGGCATGGGGTGATCGGGAAATTTGTTTTAAACAAAACGAAAGCAATTGCCTATATTGGTCCGTATATACAGTTACAGTGTAATCTTCCCTTTGAATCGCAATTGTTCATTATTTTATTTTGCGACGTCTTAATTAAAAATAATAATGTTAGCTCCATGAAGATATAGCTGTGTTTTTCATTTCATTTCATTTCATTTCATGTATTTTTTTATTTTGTTCATTTCGTTCCATATTTGCCTTAGAGTTCACTGGTGTTCATACTTTTTCACAAGTGATCCATCAAAGAGTTATGAAAGAAATTCTTAAATATCTAGGACTAGGACCACTTAATTACGTTATTTGAAGAAATGTGGGAGCTTTTAGCTAATGTTTCATGACGTACATATATGCTACAATACAATATAGAGACCTTTTAAAAGATTAACGTAAACGACAAAACGGAAACGGCAAGTTAACCCTACAGGTTGGTAAACCCTACAGCTTAAGCCCGTTTTCCATTAGGCGAATTTATTCGCGCGACGCAGAGCGATATTGGCCTTCGAAAAAGTAGAATCGCGAATAAATTCGCAAGTGGCGGATCTAGGCCTAGGGGTGAAAAAATGAAAATTAAAGGCCAGAAACTGACTTTCAAACACGAGATAACAATATGTAAAAATTTACTGGCTAACTTTTCGTTGTATTTTTTACAACAATTAATTAAACCTATTTATTCAAGGATGGGTTACATCAAACCGTCTAAAAATAATGTAACAACATTAAATAACATTAAAAAATACTACAAAAACTACATTAAAAAATAAATTAAGGGCACAACCAAACACTCTATTCATGCTTTAATAGACATCTTACCATGACGTTTTGCAACATTTAATAACTAAACCAAGAGTAGCATATGCTAGCAAATATCATTTTGCAATCACTGCCGGAGGCGTGAATGGCCACGCTGACATTTTGCTATGGTTTTCGTGCCTATGCCACCACGGTTAACAATAATTATCGCCCATGGTCTTCTAGTAATGTTATGGAACGGTATGATAAAATTAATAAGGTCTATTGATTTAAATTTTATATAATTCATTATGCAATCATTTGTGAGTGGATTTGCAGTTTAATATTTGTAGACTATATATTTATATATAAACCGAAAGTTATGCACATGCATATTTGCAATGCCAGATCAGATTCCAATTAACAGAAGGCTTATAAAAAAAAACATTGTGTCCGGGGCTTTTTCACGAGCCCAGTTACGGGGGGTTCAACGAAGCAAATCCTTATAAACAGCCTCTGAAGGCCGCATTATACGATGCAATTTCTCCTGCAACTTGCAATCCAATTCAACTTTTCAGAGATGAAAATCTGACAGCTACAAAACTTTTGTGCTACACTCCCGGGATGTTTTCTCATACATATACATTTCGAAAACTCTCCACTAATTTACATCTCTCTAAAGTAGAATGCAAGTTGCAAGAAAAATTGCTCGTGTAACACGGCCTTCACTCAGAGCAGCACCCAATCATGATCCGAACACATTCGGGCGACCCTGCCCTCCAACTGACGAATCTCCTCTCTTGAAACTTGGGCTTGTTCCTGTCCGCTTCCGCAAGCGATAGTGCTCAGCAAGTTCACGAATGCCTTTTTATTCGGGACTATCTCCTTAACACCCTTACACATTAGATTGGAGCCGCTTGTAAACAGCGTAAGAGCGAACGTCTTTGCGGCCAGCGAGAACCAAACAGCCAGCACGCCCTCGGCGAGTCCCGTAACCGTCGACAGCAGGAACACCAGGAGTGCTGCGCCCATGACAAACAAACCGATGCGCCCAGCACCTGTGCTACAAATCCGTCCTGCCACATGGAATATGCGCCATAACATGGCCAGAAAAGTTTCTTTATTCGTTATCCTCGACGCCAGCTGTTTCATGTTGCAAAGAAGTTTTCTTCCCTCCTCAGTTCCGACAAGCTCTTCCACGTATCGGCCGAGCCCTTCGACGACACGAAGTACATTTTCATTTGCTTTCAGTTTGCCAATTTTCATTATTCCTCTGATGAATTCACAAATCATCTTTGCCACATCTGTCTTTGCGAAACCCATATCGGCCGTAGTATCGCCACTTGTACTCCGTCTTGTGCTCCCACTGGAAGCCATAGTACCGGCTATAGCGTTCAATGGCAGATTGCAATTGCAATTAATTAGGATACATGAGCATATAACTTAGCGTGTTTGTATGTTTTGCAGACATATATGACAGCATACAGTATCAGAAATGAGCAAAATTTTAGTGATTGCGAAACTGAATTTCGGATTCGTGAGGATTGCTTACGCGAGACTTTCGATTTCGGATAATTTCAAATATAGCACTCCACGTAGTTGCATTCATACTTGCCATGTTTGATAATATCGTGATGTATGAAAGGTTATAGGAAGATGGAGTAACTGAGGTGTTATAATCAAAGAAAAATCGACAACAATATCTAGCCTCTAGGTGATTTTGGGCTCATATTTTAGTTAATCAGCACTCAAAAAGATTGTCGAAATAGAAATCCAAATCTATATTCAGTATAAGAACTGTAGTTCTAATGCACTTTAAAACCGAAATACAACACATTTTAAAAATATTACGTTGCCTCAAACGTAAAATGGCTTTTCTTCTCACCATTTTAGATCACCTGGATTGGCTGAACATTGTCAGAGGACGCAGCTCGCCCGTTTTGTGCCATCGGATTAATTTGAGTATATTGAAAAGTAAATAAATCACATATGTGTCAATGTAATTTCATCAATTAGCGGTCGCTTTGTTCAAATAAACCATTTGCTGTTGGGCTGCTGGTGGTTATGCTAAACGATTTTGAAGTCGTGTAAATTTTTCGCGAGTAAACAGTCCCCGCGAAAGCTCCGGGCCAGTGAGAAGCCATTAAACTACATTTAAGAAAAGTATATTTTCTCATTAGAAATTCAAATTTACTACCACTAGGTCTCTTCGGCTGCGAAGTGCAACCTCAAATGTACTAAAGCCTTTTTAGTTATTGCATGCTCGTTCCTTTCCTTCTCAAGGCAAGCCTCGCTTGTTTCCAACCTTTCAAGAAGATCGGTGATTTCCTTTTCATGGAGTGATCGTAGAGCAACATTTTGATTCTCTAAAAGTCTCCTCTCCAAGGCTTTTTGCTTTTCTAATTCCAACTGCAAAACCTTGTTTTGTTTCCCAACTTTCTCCAATTCGTGTTTGATTCTCGCCAGTTCAAGTTCTGCTGACTTTCTGTCCTCGATGGCCTTCTCCATTCGATCCTGACAAATCTCAAAGTTTTCTTGCGAGCTCTTCGCATCTTCTTTGAAAGCCTTGCAAGCTATTTTCATCGCTTTGTTCTGCTTTCTAACATCGCTATACTTCCTGTTCAATTTCATAATTTCGCTTGCTTGTTCTTCGCATGTTTTTCTCAAGCGCTCGCAGTCTTTTTGCAACGCTTGTGCGAGGACGCTCAAGCGAATATTGTGCAATTTCGAACGTTTTAAAAACTTACGAAGAATCTTTAGTTCGTCGGCGTTCCATATGCACTTATCCTGGATGTCCTCAGAACCGTTTTCTTCTTCGTTATGATCTCGATTTGCTTCTGTAAAATTACCCTAAAAAATCCAAAATTTGCTTTGTCAGCGTGTTTCCCCCTGGTCGTGTTAAACTAAATTGGTATATATGGCTACTAGGGACGAGGCAAGATTAGATAAACCAAATTGGGAGAGGTGAAAAAAGGTGCAGTTGTTATATATAGGCTGTCAATATACTATATTTTCAATATCAAAAGAGCATTATTGATCAGCATCTGTGCAACTCGATTGCAAGAACTTTAGCAACTCTGGGGGAGGAGAGAGATTCTTGGGGAGATGTGAATATTTCCAAGATGAATGCAAAACAATTCCAGAGCAAGTGTGGAACACCCTATGCTCTCTGAAGGGTCTATCGTTAAGCCAAGGGGCACAAAAATGTCTTGTGGTGAACTTTCAAAGTAAGTCACCTTTTCTTGTGCTCTGTTTTCCACAACATTTGTACATTTACTGTACTTAAAAGCATGGTATATGGTATGGCAAGTCCAGTAGGCAGTAGCTTCATATGTATAGACTCTAGAGCAAACAATTGGTATGTATACACTAGAGCAAATATGCTTTTATTTCAGCGCTGTTGAAATCACCATCTATTACACAAATTACCATGTATGTTAACTTTGTGTCTGAGCCGGTACATAAAACATAAATATACATTCATTGAGAGACTATAATTGGTGAAAACAACCAATTGGCGTTTTTATACAACCTCCTGTCCTCCAGAAGCATCTTCTTGTGAATCGTGTCTGTGTTCTGATTTGTCCTTCTCCTTACTAGTCGAGAGTATTTCTTCAAAAACCTTTTCGTATACCTCCTGAAAACTCTCGTTTAACCGAGCACGGGTTGGCCTTGTTCCATCATCGCGAAAGAAGTCGTTTACTTTAAATTTCGGAGGAAATAACTCTTCAATCCAAGCCGCCATATTTACAACGGCGAAACAGCAACACTCAGTGTTACATGAAGTATTGTCTACAGCCTACTACCGAATTATTTTTAGATTTGATGCCATAAAATTGGTGTTAAAAATACGCTTTTGATTTCTTTTCGAAGTTCTACTCCATAAAAAATGTGTGATTTAAAAGATGTTCAAGGGTTAGATTATTTTTGAGGTAGTGTATTAAGCCCCGCCCAACTGCCCACTCGAATAATTCTGGTAGTATTTTAATTTTAAAAATTTAATATTCACATGTCACTCAAAGCACATGTACCTAAGAACGCTAGTTAGAGACACAGCAAACAAGACATGAAAAGTTTCATGAAAAGTTCTCGAAATTTCAGGTTGGTCGATATCGAATATATTCCTACCTAATTTAATAGGATCACCGTGTTTCCCATGTTGACATTTACACCGGTAAATCGGTTGGGGCAGAGAAAAAAAGCTTTTGAAGGCGATCAGGAAGAATATGACAGCTGCAGTTTATGGAATTATTCATGTGTCCGTCTAGTCAACTTAGTTCTTTGTATCGTATATATCGCACAGCTCTTTCTAATTTGTATTGTATATTTGCCTTATTTGCTTTACGACATCTGCCTTAATTACATCTGGTACATTGGGTATATATTTTGTTTATATTATAAAAGCCTTCGTCGAAACAAATGGGAAAAGGAAAAGCCTTTGAGTGCAGGAAATCAGGAATGATTCCAGCCACTGAGCCACAATAAATGCAATTGATTTAGTCTACACTTTCGAGCTATGAGCAATGAAACTAAATGTTAGATAATCGTATTCTAATTTAACATTAGGCATTTCTAAGTTACAATTACAAGCCTGACTGTGACTGCAACCCCTCTGGCTAAGATATCCTTGGTGTAAATGTGCATTGGTCCCAGCAATGTAGGTGCTAATGAAAGTAAATTTATCAACTGAATTTAATGCTTGGCTGATATAAATATTTCGACCAACCAAATTGGTAAGGAGGGCACATGGGATGATGGAAAGCAATGTACAAGTTTGCAGTAATTGCTCTGTTCATTCAATTTATCAGTATGCATATTTGATCCTGCATGGCCTAAAAATTTTTATTTTATTATCTAATGGCATGGCACTGTTAAAAATGTACCTTGAATTGTTTTATGTTGAAGCATGCAGTCTCAGCATTACAGTTAGCTAATATAGTTCATGGTAGATGTTTCGCATGTTTTCTGAATAACCACATCATTAATCTCTAATAGTGACTATATATAGGCCAGTTTTGCTGGCAGCAGCCAAATGTTCCAAGGATATACCTGGCTCTAAGTTGAAATGTTACTGTTTTCTGGCTATAATTCCATTTCACATTGCGATGGGTGATGGAAATATTATATACTTGTTTTGTTATCTCGACAAACCATATACAAACAATGCATCCAATTAATAGTGTCATGTCTCTGAGGTGGAAAAAGAAGGCATGACAATTATGGATATTATATAATTATATAGACAGCCAGTGCTTGAGAATACCTGATAGACTGGATAAAACCAATGTTTATAAGGCCTGATTGACAAAATTTCAATACTTGGCTCACCAAGCAGGGCTTTAAAATTGTGCAAAACTGTACTGCACCTATAACCTATTACTCAGAGACATACCAAATTTTGCAAAATACAAAAGGCAGGTTTCTGCCAACTTCTCCGTTCTAGATACATATCTGCTGCACGCCTTCTTTAGCACATGTTCGTTTTCGGTCGATTGAGCCGCTGGCATTTATTTTCTTACATCCTCTTCCCTCTATAAACAGACGGGGCGGGGCACCCCCCAGATTGTGCACATTTGTTAATAAACAAGAGGCCTGCTCAGGCATGCACTCGGGCTACCGTTACCTCGCTTGAGCTTGTAACACCTAATTTTTGACACCTGCGCGAGAAACGATCCTAGGACGATTTCGATTCCTTCGAAGACTTCGTGCCGCCCACGCGAAATTTTCGTAAACTCGCGACGCAAAAGGAAAAACCGGGCACTATTTTCAACTCGCTCTAATGGGCGATTTATACCTGCAGGTCGGGCAATTTTTACCAAAATCCTCGAATGATCAAACAGTTAATTTGTACTCGAGAGTAGAGAAATTGTATCTGATATCATTTGTGATTTGTTCCCCCCTCAAATGATTGAACACGTACGTCTTTCTTTTGCCTATCTACCAGGGATGATGCTCGATTCCGTATCGGAAATCAACGAAACGTGCCTTACTTTTTTAATTCCTTTTAGATTTTTAGTGTGCTACCCATTATCGCGTTTGCAATACATTTGGAGAATTTAGATTGTCCGAGCAAATGCCATCGTCGTTTTTAGCCGTGTTGTCTTGCTTCTGCACATGGACAATTTCCTATAATTTTCTCTGCGTCTATAATAACAGACGCAGTCGAGAATGGAACTGTCGCTTGGTAACTGTTTTCCACGGTCTGCTTAGCTGCGTCATTTCGCTGTGCTGTGCGTTCTACACCGGACCGTGGCCGTTCGACGCCCTGGGGGAGCCGAGCACCCCCTTGCAGACCCTTTGCATTACCATAACCCTCGGGTACTTTTTATTCGATTTTATCTGGTGCGTTTTGATGGGAAGCGAAGGGATTGACATGTTGCTACATCACGTGACGTCGATATGTGGCCTGGCCCTCTCTCTCTATCTCGAGGAGTCTGGTGCCGAGCTCATCGCAACCATATTTGGCTCGGAGATCTCAAATCCCTGCCTGCAGGTCAGGTGGTTCCTCCGGGAAACGGGCAAATACGACACACCGCTTGCTAAACTTAACGACGTTATTTTTATTCTGCTTTTCCTGTGCATTCGCATCGGACTTGGGGCCTGGTTATTTATGGAAACGATGGCCTCTTCGAAGACATCTGGACTTATGAAACTTGGAGGTGTCGCCCTGTATTCGCTTAGTCTCGTGTGGATGGTGTTGATTTTACGTTTTGCGAGAAAACGATTTTTTGCCAAGAAAAGAAAACAGAAGTGATGTTGCTCACTTTTACTATTAGGATCCCATTTCGTACACATATAGTCCAGTTTAGGTAGGAATTAAAATTTGTCGCTATAATGCCTTCAAAAACGAAGATTTGTAATTTTTATGAAATGAATAAGTCTATAAAAATGTTAAAAAATTATAATCTTTTCAAAACCTGTTTCAAATTTGAGATTACTCGACGTGCTCGTATATTTAACAATAGATCTTCGTTCGAGTTTCGTGAAAGTATAAGCCGGCTTTCCGATTGGAACATGTCAATGTGGCTGACGTAATAGAATATTTCATGTTTCTGAGCATGTTTCGTCAACAATGATCAGTAAACTTACAATGACTGATTTGAATATAGAAAACTATAGACAACTGCACTAAATTTACAACTGCACTATTTTTGATCGGTGGCAATGCCTTGTTGCATGACGAGCCAATAAAGACAAAATGGGAACCAGGCTATAAAAAATTCGCGCGCCATACGGTCACATCATTCGTGTAAGATAGAAGACATCAAGTCATCATTTTATTTTTCAGTAGTTCATTACGTAAACTAGACTATTTCTATTAACTTTGGAAATCACTATTTTATTTCAAACACTGCCAGTTTCTATATATAGGTTCAGGAAACCATGATGGCTTTGGCAGTTTATCGTGACTAGCTTTCAAGCCTGGTTCTCATAAATGATATAAATCACCGACCGGTGACCTCTGGCTCTGACAAAGGGAATCCCAATTCTAGATTCTTACGATCCCTCACTGATGGATTTTCGATGTAAATGTAGCATTAAGTAGCAAATATCAAACTTGTGTTTATTCTCTTCCTGGCAATCCACGGAAATTTTCGTGTGCATACATTTCGAAAACTCTTCACTTATTTACATCTTAAACAGAATTGCATTGCAAGCTGCAAAAAAATTGCATCGTGTAACACGGCTTTTAAATGTACAAGAGGTGGCGCTTGAGGGGGAACTGGGAGCGTGCAACTATCATATCGGGTGACTCTAGCCCCCAACTAGGAAGGATATAATAGATTTGTCGGAAAAATAAGGAATTCTGAAAAGCATAATCCAGTCGCCATTCTTCACAAAAAACCACCTCCCCCCTACCCTTACACTAAAAACAAAGCTTTCTCACATATTGCCACTGTTCAACGACAACGGGTATTCTTTCATCTGCATTTTCACTTTCGTTTTACCATGTTAAAACGCTTAGCTTGGTTCTAAATACCAATTAACATCGTCATATTATACTAAAATAAAGAGGAAACAATCCGACATTAAGCGATTTCTTTCATGTACCCGTCAATTTTTAAAATGACCTGTATTTTGTTTTACTTATAAGTACGTGCGTTTATTTCTTTAAATATCTTTAATTATGTTGTTCACCTGTTCCCCGCGTATTCCACCTGTCGTAAATGGACTTTCTGATTGGCTTGCTATAGCCCGCATGCTGACATCGGTTGGGGCAACGAAGTATTGCCATGGCACTTTACTGTTGACATAATTCGAAAAATAAACATTTCAGGTTTAGTTATTAAATAGCAAGTTCAGCCAAACACAGGTATAATAAAGTTTCGACGACGGGCTTTGAGTGAAAACAAAACAGGTCGCTCTGTTTGTAATAAATATTAGACCGTATATATATACATCGTGCTGTCCTAACGTTGTCTTTACCAAAAAGTGTTGATGGAAAGTAGGTCTAGATAAGAAGTAATAAAAATACAGGTCTGAAGAAGCGTGGCGGAAGCAAACTGATAGCTGGGCAAATAGAATCGAAAATGAATGAATCGAAAATGACGAAGAAAAGGCGAGTGTCAAGAATAAGAAGACTGGAAATTCAAGAGGCAAAGCTAAGACGCGAACTGAAAGGCACGCTCAAGGACATAAGCAAGGACACGAAGTCAAAGAAGGGTGGTGAGGAAGGACACCTAGATGGAGTGGAACGCCAAAAACTTGCCAACCGCTCCGTGGATATTCGCTCAAAACTTCTCCGATTACAAGACGAAATCGGTACGCGCGAGGTGATCAAGCAGGACAAAATCACCAAGGATGTAAGGACGAGAATTCAAGAAAGCTATTCGACGGCCGCAAGGAAACACAGCAAGTTGCTATGGACAACAATCAACTTGGAGCGTATGAAAGAGGACGAGAATGCGATTCGGGCAATCGCAGGTGCCGATGCCGGATTGGAAACTCGAAAACGCAAGGTAACGTCGCCCGTTGAGAGGTACGTCCTCGACAGACGTGAGATATCATCGGCTACGAGCAGAATATCCGCTTCAAGTATGAGGCACTCTACGGAGGATCTCGATTACAAGGCTCTGGATAGGAGGGAACACTTGGAGCACGTTCGAGAGTCCTTGTCCACGTTGGGATTGCACAGCACGCGAGATCAACTCCAGAAAGCCGACGGTTTGCAGAACAAGTACGACGCGACTCGCGAAATGAGAAACCTGACGCTTGGTCAGATGATCTCGAGATCGAATAAGAATTCCTACTGGAGAATCAATCCACCGTACAGGCGAAAACGTGGCAAGGTGGCGCACGTACGCAGGGCTTACGCCAAAGACTTCTACGAGAACAAGATTGATATGACGGAAGCGAGGGACAAGAATATCGTTACTCCTAGAACGGAGGTATTGAAGGATTTAAGGCAAAAAGAGGAGGATGAACTCGGACGATTTACGATGAGTTCAGGACGAACAATGTCGATGCGAAAAATGAAAGGTTTCACCCCTCCTGGAATGAAGTTATCACCGCTTGTCGAGGGCGTCGCACAGTAATGACGCATGTCGGCATGATACAACTTTTTTGTCCTAATTTTTGTCCATGTGGAAATTGGGAGAACATTGCATGTCAATCGTGTATAATACGAAAGTATATATAAATTTTTAAGGGAATGGAAAATGCCCGGTTTTATAGGCAAAAACAGACAATATTGACACGTATACCCGAGGACTGAAATGTTATTAACCCAATTCGAAATGAATTTCATTTGCCTTTTTTACGATGCTAAAAAACATACTTTCAAATTCTATTAAAATAAAGCCAGTATCGCTCATGCATATGTTTTGTCCTTATCCATTAGTCAAAGAGGCCAGCATAAAATTGGATGAAAACTCATGAGTTTGTCAAATAATATAAAAACTAACGTCAATTTTCCTATATACGGCGGGTAGCTTTCCACTATATCCATTTCAACGCTTTGTATGATACAAAATCGACCACAACACTCGGACCATTAACATCTGTGGAAATGCCATGTTAATGTTGACAATACGAAAATAATAATTAAAAAGTTTGACACCGCCGGATCACAAATTGGCACTTGTCAGCATTAAGGGGTGTCATGCACTCACACCCTCTTTGAAAGAGGGTGTCAAACATCGCAGAATCGTAATTGCATGCAACTACTCATGGGTTTACTGCACAGGACCAGAGTTGCGCTTTACGCGGCGTGAAAATAAAGGGAGGAGGGAATCGATAAATTTTGTCAGAAGTGCTCTGTTAGAGCTATTTTGAGCGTGGATATTTCGGCCACTAAAACAACCATGCATGCCAGAATTGAAAATTATCGTGTTATGTTACATAGCTAGTAACAAATTTTATTTCAAATCTATAACATGCGTGGTAAAATACTAAACGATTATTTAAAAAATAAAGAACTATAACGTTAAAACTTAGCAGAGTAAAACTTAGCTAAGTGGAATATCACATATATTACATATGCATAAATATACTAAAAACTATTTCAAGTTCGCTGGTAAAATTCCAGTAAAAATCCACACAAAGGGTAAAAATCGCATCACATAGAATGAAAAGTCTCATGCAACGACGAAATACAAAAAGAAACTTAAAAGAAATCGCCCTTTTTTGTCTTTGTTAAATGCATCTTCGCCTTAACTCGTCTTAAAAGTAACAACATGGTCTGATTTCATTATTCTATATCAGTGTTGTTGATTGCTATACCTGTGCAGGGTCTTCGCATTGAAATAGCTCAATCTTCATTTCCAATATCTTACATTTATGGTCCGTCACAAAGATCTCGCTTCTAATAGAATCCTTCTTCAACTCTCGAGCGATCTGAAATTTAAGGGTCGTGGTATAGTAATACCCCGCATGCGCAATCATAGGCATACGGAACCAAATCCCACGGGATAATATAAAAAAAGAAAAAAATTACCCGACTCACGCAAAAATCAACAAACTTATCACTAATTACGGCAAAAATTTCAAAATTTTGGTAGACCAAATTTCTTAGATTTAAATGTTTGGGGGGGAAGTTTCCACTCTACACCATCCCCCCCCCGGCCTTGTACGCCTATGTGTGTGCAATGGAGCATCTTTCTAGCCCGAGGACACGCGGTATGGGGAAAAACTGTTTCGCCCTTTCACATTCTTGAGCACCTTCTAAACTAGGTTCTGAATATAGTGCAGTCCCGTGGCCTCTATAATCATCGTCCCAAATGACGATGAATGAAGGGGGAAATTTTCCTCAATCTTTTTTACTCTGTAGTTATAGCATTATTTTCGTCTTCCTTTATACAATGAAGATAAATACAATAAAGATAATATCCTTAATTAATCCTTAATTGCCTCTCGTGTGAGCCTGGCCATTTAGCCTTGAACAATTACATAGAATGACTAAACTACTTGGGACCGCATTTACTTTCTCAGTTCTAGGCACGTTTTTTTGACGAAAATGGCGAATAATTTTACCTGATTCATGAGTGGGTTATCATCCACGGAATGAAACACCTCTTTCTCGTAGGCAAGTTCTCGTTCGCTTGATCTGGCTGCCTGCATTTCCTTTCTCTTCTCCAATAATATCTCGGCATCATGAATTTTTCGTTCCAATTCCAAGCTTAAAAAATAACGGTGGCGTTTGTTTATAAGTTTATTATTTATTCAAGTGTCCACGACACATCTTTTCCGTGAAGAATTTATATCAATATATTAGTGGAATATCTAAGTTTTAATAATCACTGCTTTCCCCTCGAATATTTTAAAGCAAAGACCTTTAAAGCAATGTTATCACGATACACGATAAACAATTATTTTCATGCTAAACCCGTTGTGATTCTCATGCACACATGCTTTCTCACCGCTATATAGATATTTACAAAAAGCAGGGATGAACAGGTGTAATCGTTGTGTACATCAAGATGTCATAGTGTTCAATGAATGGTATGAAACGAAACGAGGAGAGTCGTAAGTACACTGTCGTATAGTTTCTGCGAAGCTTAGGTTCGTAAACACGGGCCTTCATCAGCTTCGTGTAGAAGCAAATACACGCGTGGTTGTACCTACTACACGTGATGCGTTTTCCATATATATATATATAAATATAAACAATTTTTAAAAAACCTTTGTACTCACCCTCGTGGATGATGATCAAACAAACAAAGTGATCTTTTGGGTCTGCGTTGTGGGTACTTATCCAACGTTCGTTGTAAATTTTCAAGCTTTAAGACGTGTTCATTTAGTTGGTCCTAGTCAATCGACATAAAAACATGGATTGAGGCAAGGTACATACAATGCCATGCATAAGAATTGGAGCTTCCATACAATTATTGGTCCGTGAGAAAAAATGGATTTTTTTAGAATTAAAACAAGGCAACTTAAATGAGAAAATGCCTTGCGTTTTATGGTTGGAAAGAAAAGTACTATATGTAGCACGGTTAAATTTTCATTGTATAATAATGTTGCGATGAAACATCTTAAGGATTACTTTAGACTCGATTGTATAAAAATGTTTCTACTTAAACTGTATAAAAAGGTAGTTAAAGATAGTTAAGTATAGTTAGTGATGTAGTTAATGCACGGCGATGGAGGTTGACTGAAAAACCGCGACTTTTAACAAGTTTTACGACCGGCACTGGATGTCTAACCATGTACAACTAGAATTGGAATAAAAGGGTTCAAGCCACATCAAAATTTTACATTCACTTTAATTTCTTCTGAACAATTCTTAGTCCCTAAGTTATCCACACGTCGGAGATACATGACTGGCAGGAACGTGAAAAACATTGTTCAATATTCCAGTAAAATAAGCTTTATATAAATGAGGGTATACCTTCAATTTTATGGTTTCAATATCGTCACTAGGGCACCTGGAATCCAACAAGCTTCTTGATTCAGATGCCGGTTTCTCCACTGGAGATGTCGAACCAGCTTCACTGTTAAATCCAAAATCGAATTCTGACGAGCAAAACGATGGATTCCATTTCTCGTTTTCAGAGATGTGAACAATGGCATTGTCTTCTACCATAACGTTAGCTGTCTCCTCGCTCCAGGGTTTCTCTGTTCCATCTGCAGCAGAAGAATCACGAACCGAAGATTGCTCAGTATGTTTAATTCCATCTTGGGTACAAGCTGTTTCACTGTTGTCGTTGCCCTTCACTTTCAGACATTTTCTTTGCGACAAGAACGAAAATGAAGGTGCAAGACGCCGTCCACGAGAGGACCTGACTCCGTTTGCATTTCCAAAATTGTGATCGTTGCCGGAAAGACGTTCGATTTCAGTCCCTTTCTCGTTGTTGCTAGAGCAAAACTTATCAAAAAGTTTTTGCACCGAGGGAGTTAGATCTGATTTCTCAGTATGGCATCCATTACTCGACGCTGAAACTTTAGTATTGTTCACCGACTCACCAGATGTAAGTAGGTTTAATTGTATCGAAGATAACCGATCGTTTGGTGGTAGCAAACTCTTCGTAGTAGTAATATTTTCAGGGGTCTTGAAATTTTCTCGCGTGTCTACGTTTACAAAGCTTGAAGATTTTCCTGTTTCGTACAATCCTGTTGAGACTTGTAAGAATTTGGGTTGAGCCCTATGGGACAGCATTGTGCTACATAATTCGCTTGGGGACTTCTGCTGCCGTTCCAACATCGATTCAGCATTAGCCGCCAAAGAAATGGATTCCTTTTCGCTCTTACCTTCAAATTTCGTACAATTCTGTGAATTGAACGGTTGTGGTTGTTCAAGAAATGTCCTGTTGGTCGAAGTTAGTTCTTTCATCTCCTCAGTATTTTGCAGAGGGAAAAAACACTGTCTGTGTGAATCAATCATTTCAACATTACTGCTTGTTAAAGAGGGAGACTTCTCATTTTTTCCCGCCTCGTCAACAACATTTTTACAGCGCATCGAATTCTTGCCGGTAGGGTTTGGGAAATCTGGGGGAGGTAACGCTTGATTTCGCGAAATCGAAAGGTCCTCCACAGCTTCTATTCCCTGGGATGAACATTGATTCAGAGGGAAATCCCCCCTATTCGACAGGGGTGGAATATCACTCACGAAACGAAGCGGAGCGTCTTTGTTGTATGACAAATTCTTCGCTATCGAAGGTGGTTTATCAATTTTTGTAGCCATTTCTTGTTTCGGTGATGCGCTGCTCAGATTACTCAAGGGTGACGGGTAGTAAGAACAACCTGCGATGGAGCTCGGCTGATTCAACATGTCGAAAGTCGTACCACGTGGAGGAGTCGAGTTGTTTTCAGGAATATCTGTCATTTCCTGGAGATTGGTATTTTCCGACAAACACTTTTCTTCAGAAAACGTCGAAGTAATGTTACTCAAAGGAATTAGGTAGGAATTGCCACGCATTTCTCCGAGCGATGGTTTCAACTTGGACGAGGTGTTTATGTGTTGCTCGACATCGCTGGAACTCGCACTTAGGGTATAATTTGAGTCCAAAATTTTAGATCTACGAGGCAATACACTGTCTTCCCTTGAACTCAAAGCAACCAAGATATTATCCTGCAATGCATTATTTTCTCTTAAGCTTGATCTAGCTAACACATTTTCTTCGCCAGAATTTGAAGCAGACAGTGCGTTGTATTCTCTAAAACCCGACCCCGTCAATAGATTATCTTCTCCTGAACTTTCTTTCTCGCTTTCACAATCTAAAAGGCCACTCTTCATCAATAATGGCGTAGCTAGGTTAGGCAAAGTAAGAAGAGGTTTCGTACTGCAAGTTCTTGTAGATTTTGTAGGTTCATGTGTGATGGTTTCTTGCTTTTCCCTGACCTGATTTGTGATTGATGGGGGACCACCAGATTCAGGAGGCATGTTTCCACCAAGGGAAGAGTTCATGCAAGTTGTATTTTTTGCAGTGTCGAGTGGAGGTGATGGTAGTTGACTAGCTGTTTGACGGAATTGGCTGGCTGTTTGACGGAGTGGCATAGTTGTGTTTTGTTCCCCGAATTCATCTGTTAGTAGTAACTTAGTACGAGCATTTGGAAGATAGTCCTTGCCAACAGCGGCTGTATCTTTTGCAGATGATGCAAAAGATGGTAGATAGCTAGTTGTTTGAGAGCTGGCTGGATGGTTGTTTTGCAAGGTTTGCTGTTGCTTTGCTACCTTACCAAACGGAATTCCAGGCTGTTTTACCTCATCGATTTTAAGGCCACTTTCCAAGGAAACGTCATTCGACTCCACTTTGCCCATCTCAGCCACCGGTGCTGCGAGTGTCATTGGATAGTTAATCAATATCTTCAAAATAGCCTTAAAGTTCTCGAAAACTTCCTCCGGATTTTGATGACCTGGTTAAAAAAGAAAGAAATGTTGCAACAAGTTGTCTGAAGCTGCCCTCCCCCCTACACAAGACATTCTAAAACCTAGGCGAAAAAGGCAACAATACTTGAAAACAAGAGTGAATGATGAGCAAGCGCAACGCCAGTTCTGCTTACCAAAAATGGCCCACTAAGAGCTCGCATTCGAGTGTCCGGCTTCAATCGAGCAAGTCGGACTTCTTACCAATTTAAAGTTTGAGAATAGGTTAAGGTCATTTCGACCCTAAGACCTTAATTAATTCGCTTTACCTGATGACAAGATGTTGTGCTGTACCCAGTGAACAGTATTGTTAACAATGTTAAAGGGCGATGCCGATGGTTAGTAGTAAATGCTTATTAGGTTGATAGATTTGGTATATTTACTTTGATCTCTGACAGTAAAATTTTTACTGCCTTTTAATAGCTACAAAATTTGACCCACTCCGGAAGCAATCCGGTATAGTGTAAACCGGGCCTAAATATATACAGCTAGTATGGCGCAGCAAAAAACCCCAAAGAACAATAAACCGAATTTAAATTCAAAGTGTGTGTGTGTGTGTGTAGACAGTAACGTAGCCAGCCTGACGATTTGTCCCGCTATGCTGATATTTTGGTGTTTATTGACAGTGAAAACAATCAATTTCTAAGGAAATGAATAATTATAATAACTCGAAATGTACACAGTGGGACAAAATCGTCAGGCTGGCTACGCCACTGTGTATCATCGTCGATAGAATCAATTTTAGTATCATCACAAGTTCTGTTGATATTCAATACAGACACTCGAAGGCTAGTCTTAACTGTTTAGAAGCCAAATGACAATAACGACACAGGTTATTTCGCTTTGTAGTACAGCAGCGCTCGATATTCAGTCCTTAGAAACACGCTGTTTCAACTGATGTGATTTATGCGACTTGTGTCCATCCCCACACGGGAGAAGCGTAAACAAAAGAATCACGTGACCAGCCTTAACCAGGGTCTTCGAGGTTGCATGAAGTATCACCTTCCTTCATTCAACTGCTGACATATTATCGCAAGCGCTAATTCGTGCGGTGCAGTGTAATGTATTATGTATATGTAATGAAGGAAGGTGATACTTCATGTCGTTTTGAATAGATTGTATTTAATATTCAACTAAAAGCAAACCCAATAGCGGGCTACCTGTGATTGAACTATCAATAATACTGTTGCAACTTGTTGCAACAACCTGGCATCAACATGAATGTTTCAACAAGGTTCAACAACATTGTTAACAATACTTGTTCATGGGGTGTTCACTCCTGATGCAACAACCGGATGCATCAATAATACATACCAACTGTGGACAAATTACTGTTTAACCGACGAAAATTCGCTTTGAGTTTCTCTACCACTTGTTTTTCGTCTTTTTCCGAAGGCGATTGTCGATGAACTTTTGGATATTCTCTTTGCAGCAACGGCCTGTTGTCTGTGGAGAAGTTAAAAGCAAGAAAGAGGTTTATCAGGGGCGCGTATGATTTTTAAAACGTGCATGCGCGGCAAGCGTAAAAAATTGTCATTATCATCCATCATACTAGTAAGCAACATTTTACTTTGCATGCGAAGTCTATTGTTAAGGTACCTCGATAGGAATAAATCATGGGGAAAAGTTTTTTTTCTTTTAAAACGTTTGACAGCGTACAATTGTCCTTCATTTTAGGTCATTGCACAGCCACTACAAGACGTTTTTCCGATGTGGACAAAATAGAATCTTGTAGTGTCGACATATCTTATAGTGCTTTAGACAGCAATTATGTTCGCGATGCAGTGTTTTAATCGACTGGTTTGTAGCAATTATTTGAATTGAGACCGGAGAATAACTGTACTAGATAAAGAAAGATGGCGACCAAATAACTATAAGTTATCCCTTCAGTGTTTATAGAGTTTATTGCAACATGCTGATTCAATCAAACAGGAGCACTCGTAATGACCTAAAAACACCTACCTTCACTCGCAGAGTTATTCTGTAAATCACGCCTAGTGGACGCGGAGAACTCTACATTGATTTGTCTGTTTCCAATGACTTTCATGTTTTTTTGTTTCACAGCGTCCTCGGCTTCCTCCAAAGTTTGAAAACGCACAAAACTAAACAAAAAATCACCGTTTAAAACAACTAATAGAACAATGCAGAGTGAACTGTCGAAAACATTGCCATTATGCATTCCAATAATTAGCTCCCCAATCTCATTAAAGCTACTTTTTTAAGAAAAAAAATTGGCAAGAACTCTTCTCCCCCTCTTCATTACGTCGCCCTACCCCTCCTCAATATATGCAAAAAATGCGTGTTTGGTCGATGATCAGATATAGAAAATTTTTGGATTAAATGTTTATTACAAAAGTGAACAGTTAAATCAAATTAGAAGGGAAGTTAAATTGATAACAGCACTCGATTTATAATTACCCATAGGTGTAAGAGTGTCCATTCGATGGTGGGAAGACAAACGAATCAGCAACATCGCCAATGTCACTGAACAAATCTTCTAATTCACCCTATAAAAAAGGTAATGCTATCAGCTAAATAAACTATCAGCAAAATTGGATGTCACAAGGTTGCGAGTACAACAACTGTATTAATTTTAATGGTCGGAGTATATAGTGTTTACAGAACTCGGGATATTTAGTTCATTTTTCGAAAATCTCTTTTACAGGCAATGTCAATCTACCGAATATGTTTTCCACCAATTGAGTTGGAAAAAGGTATTACCTGTTCACAGACCAGACTAATAGCAGAAGACAATTAAGAAAGAGGCTGAAACCTCGACACAACTGGGCTGCCATTTTTGCTATTTTCCTGTACTTAAAACTTCCTTGGTTTTTTATTTTCGGTCAACTGCAAATATCCTTTGGTGTCCTTTAAGTTTTTAGAAATAGATCGGACACAAATGCTTCCTGGCACTTTTACAACTCGTTTTCGGTGGACGACTAACATTTCCTTTTGAATATCGTGACTAATTCATGCAATAACAAAGCGAATCTTTTGAAAATTTATATTTCAAACACTTTAATGTATAGGAGAGTCTGAAGACGGTGCTTTCGACTGGTTTTGTTTACGGAAAAACGAAGGAGATTATAAATATGACTAGTTATTCACAATGATGCAGAAAGTTGAGAGTTGTTTGCATGTCGTATTACCTTCGTGATATCCTTGGGAAGATGACCAACATAAACCGAGTAAAGTTTCGTCGTATCGAGACTAGAACGTCGTGGACCTTGCACATTCGGAAAATAAGAAGGATATATGAAATAATGACTGGTCACGTGTTCCTCCCGAGCCAACTCACTAATCACGTTTTCCTTTCTATCTCTCAAATAAGACTACCGTTCCTAAATTTGTAATGTTTTAAAACAAGGAGAGCTTAACTAAATCCATACTATGGCGCAAGTCACAATTTCCATCACTGTATTTAAAGCGGGGCACTGGTAATTAAAAATAATTTAGTTTTCCTTTTACAAAAGGACTCTCCGAAAAAATTATATTCATCTCTTATTAGTTCTAAGAATCTTCAGTATTTCACGACCGTTCACAAATTTCAAATAACAAGGAGGAATTTCGTGCAAAAAAATTCTATACTTCTGTAATCATGTACATTTTTCGTGCACTTGTCTGAAGTCATGCGCACATTTGTGTACAACTTGTGTAAACTAATCGTGAAATGGGTTTACATTTTTCACGCACAGCCAATCAAAATGCCTTTATTTTTAATATTTCATGTGAAATGGTAAATTATGTACCTTTTTACCGGAATTAATCAAAATTTACCGAAATCGTAATTAAAACAAAATTGTTGATTAAACAAAATTCCTCCCCGTTATTGCAAATAGCTTTCGAAGTGAATTTTTAAGGTTCAAAGGATATAAATAACTCGAACGGATGTCAGAAAAGCGAAAACACAAGAAATTCTCGATTTAGGATTATGGGGCATACAAAGATTATCCAAACATCAACCGGACCAGTATAAATTACCTACTGAAATTTTGCCATTTGTTAACATACCACTTTTTTTTCAAACAAGAAGACATTATTGGTTGATGACAGTGTTTTTCACTCATTGTTAAAAAAAGGGTCGATTTGTGTTATAACTTATAGAGGATGAGATCGCAAATAAGATATATGAAAGAAAAGAATGATTGTGTAAACATTACAGGAACTTACCAGGTTCGGAATCGCGCCATTGATAACGAGGTCTGCCAAGAGTTGAGTCAATCACATTGTCTTGATTTGTTGTTTGGGATCCTTTCTTTTCATCAGCAAAAACTGAATTCTAGTCAAAGCAATAAATACAAATTAACCACGTTGCACGCATTGATGAAGCTAATGGAGGCCATATAACAGGATGACCGCCGCAGTTCGAAATCGAAGGTTATATATAGTTACAACATGTTAGTTAGTTACACAGAGAAATTTTCACCAAACACACTTCATATTAATTAGGTTTTGGCAACAGTAACGTTAGCCTACGTAAGCCTTAACTGAATTGGGCTTTTATTATAATTCAAATCTGCCTTTCCGCACATTCGACCATATTTTTCCCTAAAAAATGTGCAGTACGTCTTTTTGGGTGCAACATATTTTACACGTTCAGATTTCATTGGTAAAAGTCGTCGTCATTGTAGCTATAGTTTTTATTATAATATTTTGTCCGAAATGTAGTTGTTTTCGTCTTGTAAACACATTTTTCACCAATTTTCCGGAGGTCTTTTTAAAGACATCCGAAAAATAAAAATACCAAACCGCACTTTTTTAACAGCTTCATTAATCATTATGATATACAGCCCCGACGCTTAAGCCTTAGGGTCAGGCGTTTCAGCTCAGAAACAAAAAAAATCTTTGCTTCAGGCAAGTATGGGGCATGCATATTTCCAACATTCAGTCATTCACTAGCTACCAAGTGCACCAGCCTCGTACCCAGGCGCTTTAATAGTAAAATATATAATGTTTCATTCAGTTATAGTATAGAGGTCAGCACCCCCGCGCGCTCGCCTTTATTCAACTGACCACCCCAAGCACCCCCGCGCGCTCGCCTTTATTCAACTGACCACCCCAAGCACCCCCGCGCGCTCACCTTTATTCAACTGACCTCTATACTATAACTGAATGCAATATTATATATTTTACTATTAAAGCGCCTGGGTACGAGGCTGCAAGTGCACTCCAAGTTACTTATGAGGTCAGCGTGGAACTGTGGAATGCATTTTAAACATGGCTGTCAACATTACAGCGAAGAAGACCAACTGGAACACGAAAGATATACCTGAGAAAAGCAAAACAGTGCAAATAAATACCGGGTTTACAGAAGAGCAAATGGCGAAAATAAAGCTTGGTTTTATTCCCCAAGCAATGGAGGAAAAATGGTTTATATATTATGCCGAGGAGGAGGAAAGCCTGTATTTACATCGCAGCTGGACAGGAAATTGCGTATACATTGTAAAATTTAAGAAAATTGACAGTGGTTATGCAGCGATGACCGCTCTGGTCAATGATGATCCAGAACAGTATAGGTCTCGTGAAGATCCAAAAGACGAAAGGGAGTTGTGTCTCAATATAATTGGAGCGGTATTGCTTGGTGAATACGGTGATGTTGGTTCACCTCTCGAAGCTTGGTCACTGCTTGGCGTACACAGCTTGCAATGACTCTGCACCCAATCACAATATCACATTTCGAAATAGGTATACTGGCCATTCAACTGGATTTTCACTTTCAGAGAAATATATTTTTTTTGAAATGAGAATAGTTTAAATAGACTAAAATAGTTGAACATTAACATCTATGCAGTCAAAATTAGTGTAAGTGCAATGATTTACAAACATGCATATAACTTTCATAAATGCAAAGTAAGGAATTGCTTTAGAAAACAATTAATTTATTCAACTAATAGATTTTGTATAGTTAATCATTTGAGAACTAGGAAATTCTGTGAATATTGCTGACACCATGGTTATACATTAAAACGAGGAGTATAATGATGTATATATAATTAAACACTTATATATATTTATATAAAACAATATAAAGGATAAAGTCCAAAAATATTGTACATTTTGAAACAATTTAATCTGCATTTCATGCGGAGTATGCAGAAATGAGCAATTAGGTGCAGGATTACCACAATACTCAGACATTCACATTAGATATCTAATTGATTTGTCAAAAAAGTAAATTATTTATTAAATATCTCCCTGTTAACTATAAAGTAAAACAATAATGAAAAGTTTCTTGATGGGGTTCCCCATCAATGATATATTCTCATTGACTATGCATTTCAAATATATTATGCTACTTTTACGCCTGCAACCAGGAAGTAGCTACACTAAGCCGTAATTTACAGTGAGCACAACTTCCAACTATAGTTACTTTATACTTAGCTTATCACTGCTTATCATTTGAAAACTACTCACATCTACATTTTCCTACTTTTTTTTTGTGTTTGTTGTGAAGATGCCCACTTCTCAATACAATGAAAACAAAACATCTTTTTGAAAACAACACTGTACATTTCAAAAAAAAATTGTCACAAAAAATAATCACTGCAAATTATGAGATAAATTAATTAACCATTTCAAGGAATTCACATGGTTTATCATCAATTTATTTGCAATTCCTGATTTTACATATTTTCGCATTTACAAACCTTAAATTTAGTTTTGTAAATGAAACACTATTCAAGTTGTCTTGCATGCAGGTTATTGTTCATGACGGACTACTTTATATATCTAATGTATAGGCCCCATGAGATGGTCAAAGTTGCGTGATGTATGTGCACATATGTGATCATGCAATACTGTATTTAGTATGGCTATAGTTGTTTCGTGTTCTCTAGTTCGAACCTACTATCTACTACGTATCTACATTTCTGCTACCTATATCTACCCACTGTGATAAACCCACCCTACAACCTTTGCTACCACGCTGATCTGATATGCAATTTGCATGGTCATTGGTCAACCAATCATTTCAATATTAAAGTAATCATTTATTAACTGTCTGTGTACGCATTGATTGCTAATTCTATTCTGTCGAGTTCGACTGAAATATCAGCGCACCACGCCACCACCTACATCTCGCGCGAGCCCGTGACTGCGAATTATCGTTCGGTCCGTGAGACGTACACTAACAATGGTATAGGCACTTTAGTCTTTAAGACACATTCAGACAATCATATGAAAATACATAATTATAAGGTTTACCAGGTGCCTCAAACGGGTATTAAAAAATTTTGATTTACGATGTTAATGTATGTAAGCATGCCTGCAGTAGTGAATGAGATGTTTTAGATTTTGTTTAAGAAGCGATTCAAAAAAGTAAAAAAATGCCAAAAATTACTAAAATCTGCAACACAAAACGCACGACATAAAGGTTGTCATTGGATGATTTATATTCATTTGTAAATGTGCTTAGACATTTTAGTTGATACAGCATTGCGTGCTTTATTACCATGCCATGGCCCGGAAATATAGTTTTGGATGATTTGTGAATCACATGTGTATCAGAAAGACTATATTTAAGAGGTTGCATAAGGAACATGAACTGTGATTGTTTTTACTCTGCAATAAACGATGACTTTCTTCCAAAACCCAAAGACTGCATGTAATCATGCACAAATATGTCGAATGTGAATCGAGATTGAAGCATTAAAACATTTGAATCTCGCCAAATATTGATTTAAAAAGAAAATGCCGCGCGTATACCAAAATTGAAGGTTGTCCTAAACACTATAAAGTCTATATACATAAAATCTCTGTAGTTTAAAAGTCATAAATTATAATTGATACCTCTGAACCTCTTAAATGATACATCAATTCAAAAACTATAATTAATTTTGAGACTCGGTATGAGCTAATTCACCATAATTTTATTATACATATAAGTGGAAAAGGAGGTGTAGAATGACGCATGACTGAAAAGTTAGACAAGACATATTAGAAGACGAGTTTTTTACAAACAGTAAAAATCACAGGGTTACGCAGAATTGAAATACTTTCATCTTGGATGGTAAGAGAATGTTTATGTTTAGAAATAACGAAGGCTTTCCTGAATCTAGCTAGTATTTCGGAAGATTCGGCTAACGGAAAGATGAAATTTTGATATCATCATAGCAAAGACAAAGTGTTAAGTGTCCTGAAGGCTGAAGTGTTATAATTAAATGCCTAAGGGCTTTTAAAACACTCGACAATTGTGGAAGATAACAGATTCATCGCCCCATGCATTTAAAAATTATTTCCCTATAAAAATTCGAATTCATCATAATCAAGAATCAGCGATAAATTTATTAACCACTTCTTGGAATTCACAAGGCTTATCATTGTGCACAAAATGACTAGCACCTGGGATGATTTCTTGTTTGGCTTTTGGAAAAAGTTTTCTTGCCTCGTTAAGGTCAACAGTGCTGGAACAAACAAAAAATAATATTTTCAAATATTGATCAACTTAGTCTTAGAAAATGGTCGGCTTGCTTGTAAAACAATAGGATTTTGAGAAAGCAGCAAGAAAATGTTGTAAATTTATGTTGTATATTGCAAGATACAGTGTATGTCTACTTTCAATACGGATATAGCTACTTGTTTCCCCAGCTCTTTTTCATAGATCTCTGTTTATAGACTGAATGGACCACTTGCATAATATACCAACTTTTCATTTAAGCGACAAGAACGGAATTTCCGAAAAGGAAATGCTGCGAAATATTGTAAAGTACCAAAGATATAGCCATGCGAAGTTGGCAAATTTTGTATACTTTTGCACTATTGCTGAAGGAGTGTAATAGTGTATATACACACCTCTACCCCTAATGCAAAAGTATACAAAAATTGCCTACTTTTGCATGGCTAAATTTTCCGTACTACTTCACATTTCGCAGCCAAACTTGGCAGTTCGCAATTGTACTATAATTTCAGTATGCTCTTTTAGCTGTCGTGATTTATTTCCTGCTTGTTACCTAGATCACAAGTTGGTCTATTATTCAAGTCAAGTGGTCCATTGCATTATCTACAACATGCATGCTCTAGCACAAAAGCCCGTGGAAGGGGCGGTGGAATAATTTAATGAAACAAAATAATATTTTCCTACGGAACATGAGATTCTCCTCCTTCGACAAAGAGTGTTTCGCCTGGATAAGGAGCCCTTCACATCCACAAAAACATCCAGATTATTGTACATATTTTCCAGATCCGTTAGCCAATGAAACATTCCTTCATTATTTTCATGTAAATTTTTTAGCAAGTAGGCACGGATAACTGCACTCTGAAAGAAAATGAGATGTAGAATGAACAGAAAATAATTGCTAATTCTATTAAATTCTTTAATGAGGTCTGACAGTCTAAACATTTTTTCTTTGACTTTGGATAACATTAAACTTTAGTCTTCCTATAACTAACCAGGTTTTCACGCTAGAACACAGAATTGGTTTTTATTCAGTTTAAATTTTTGCGTCAGAGCTGAACCTACAAACAAATAAAACGTTTACAGTATTAAACGCTTGGCCGACTATAGATATAAAACTTCTACGATCTATTCAAAACATTTGCTATTTTACTTAGACTGAAGTTACGGAATACAACTCTTTAGGTTCACCTCTGAGCCAAATATCTTCAAAGTCAACCATGAAAATTTTATCACTTTAGCTGTATTACTTTTTGAGATATCGCGCTAAGAAAAGCGACAAAAAACATTTTGCATGTATTCATAAATTATAGAGAACAATACAATAGAACAATGAAACAACAGAATAAACCAATCGACCCCTTTAGTTTGCGTTCGTTGTATATTTTTTGAGAGAAAATATTCCGGGATAGATTAGGGAGAGATTTAAGATTGCATGCCTTGAGATTTTTATAACAGCATAAATCATGATTTTTAGTGTCGTAGACTACCTTAATTAAAGAACAAGAATTCGGTCTTGATAAGAATTATTAAATTTACTGTAATGGTTTCTCTCGCATTATAAAATGTAATACACTGCATACCACACATAAGCCCCGTTTACACTACACTAAAATCATTGGCACGGCACGGCTAAAAATGGTACTCGTGCCTATTCATTACTGTTCTACCAATACAAAGGCCGAGCTATGGCTCGAGGCACACATATAGACGTAGCCCAAATTCTTAATACTTAGTCTTCAAATTTGGTGAGCAAAAAGATATATAAATGCTAAACACAAAATATGTCTTTGCATTGAAGATTTGAATACGGTATAGCGACTCACTTGAATAGACTCCGCCAACATTGCATCGGCATTGCTATTGTTAACTTTGGTTAAATCCAGATTTCTCATTGCAGAAAATACCATAGGTAAAGTGCCTAGAGACATAGTAGCAGGCGGTTGGTCTTCTACTATTAACTTCTCCACGCTATCTGGCTTGTTCAAAGCTAACTCCATTGCAACTTTACCGCCCAAACTGTGACCAATTACAATAGCTTTAGAAACGTTCAACTGCTTTAATGTTCTGATAACGTCGCCGACCATTAATTGAAGCGTCATTGTTTTGCTACGTGGACTGCGACCATGATTACGAAAATCAACAGAGATCATCTGTATTTGAAAATTAAAAACTTAGTTCAGTTAACACTGTGTTTGCTGAATTATAGTCAAGTACATTATTATATTTTTAGGCTAATGTGCTTTATAAAATTTTGAGGCAATATGCATGCTCATTTTTTAAAAAAAAGGGTTGAAAAAATTCTTAATATCTTTTAATATTATCCACACCCTCCCCCCGCCGAGCAAAAGAGAATACGCATGCATTTCAAGTCAATAAGCGTATCGCCAGCGAATTGCAAAATATTTCGCGCTTTCCGCCTTGGAAATGCCATGCACCACCGAAATAAATTGTTTCTACTTGGCTGCCATGGAGTTTCAAAAAAAACGAACAAAATATTCGGTAAGTGGTGGCGGCGAATTCGAGAGGCTCTAGATAATTTAAACAGGGAAGTGCAATTTACATAATCCATGAGTGACATGGATAAGTATTACAATTAGAAAGTATTAAATAAAAAAAGTATTAAAAGATTAAGCCATCTTATCCTGCACTATCGAGCCACCTTAAAAATGGCAGAGGAGTATACATGGCAATTACCGTACGAGGTATCGCCAAACATCTGTCTCGAAATGGATCTTAGTTTCTAGACCGGTCATAACTCATAACCTACCTTTCTTCCAGTCAAATCACGGTAGGATTTGCAGAATTCGTGCCAATTTACAGTCGATCCAAACATTCCATGAATTAAAACGATAGGACAAAATTCCTCTTGTCTTTCGTCCCCGTATATTCGATAGAATAAAGGAAATGTTCCGCTGGCGATGGACTGGTCAGAAAGTGACCCAGCCATACTATTGTATTGAAATCTCGTTTGGAACAAACTCTGATATTTATTGCAGGATAAAGCCGTAAAGATGTCGCGACAGCAATTTCATTAGCGATAGGCCTTTCCGGTATTCACGTCATACTACAATTAAAGCGCGACTGAACCGCGAAATCGACAATTGATTGACATCGCTTGTTTTTCAAAGTTGCATTGCCGTTGCAATTTTCTATAACATTAGCAAATATTTATCATTTATAGAGCTGGAGTGAGGGAGATTCGGCAAAATTCCAATGTCGGTGAAGCCGTGAAGCGATGGTATATAATTATAATTGTTATATAGGTGCTGTGTACTTTAAAAAAATGTGATTGGTTTATTCGTTTAAATAAATGCAATTTTTTTTCCGCCAGGAAAACAAGTCTTTTTTAAATAAAATTGTCGTGTAACATGTATGTTTTCGTTCCTATATAACAAAAAAGTTAACGTACTCTACCTCGGGGAATAGTGAGTTTTGTTTTCCATCGAGTCTCACTTTTAGGAAAACATTTAGACTCTTCGGAAAACAAAACTCACTATTTCCCTCGGGAGCATACATTAAGTGTATATATAATATTATTACTGCATGGGGGAAATATTTCGCCGAATCCCCCGAGCAGAGAGTTTATAAATGATATACTGTATTAAACCGAATTTAAGGATATAAGCTAATAGCTTGTAAAATGGCCACATACAGTACAAATCTTCATAAAAGTATTTCCAGTATAGTGGCAGAAATCTCGGTGGGGTGGCGGGAACAGTTGCTGATGAGAGATATTCACCGGTGAATATTAAAATCTTCCGGTACCACTGTAGTGAATACAAATGATGTAAACGCGAACGATAAAAAATTTTATGATCACGTAGCAGAAATCTAGCTTTCCCATTGGACAGTTTGAATTTAGAAAACGCTTTCATCTAACACTGCTTGACCTGACGAAAATATTAAATATGCAATCAATAAACCATCAAAAAATTTGTAAATTCACACATTGTGGAATCAAGCGCTTGAATATTATAACAAACAGAGTCACTTTTAATCATTTATGTTCAAACTTAACCGCTGAAAAGGAATCCCTAATCTTTAATAACTAGGATTGTTAACTTAATAACCCACATGGGTACATTTTTGCACAGGTAAATTTCACAAAGGTAAATTTTTGCTAGTTAACTCAGGTTAAATATAACAGCTAGAACAATCCACCAAATACACGGCAGGCAGCCAATTGTTATAATTGGCTAGATTTAACAGAATACACCACACTGGTACCATATATATGGTTGTGTGATACAGACTACAGGAATATATCAAATTGTGTTGTCAGTAAAACAGGTCCCCTACAATCATGATACAACAGCATGCACTTTCATTCCCTCCCCCCAAATGAACAAATTCCTTAAACCTCGTATCATCCTACCTTAACAAATCCAACATCATCACTTTGCCATATAGGTACAGATTTACAAACTGGTGAAGTTTCATCCTCATTAGAGTGTGCACATTTTTTTTCTTTTCTATCAGTATTTGTATCTGTGGGGGATGCTAGTTGACCAAGAAGTTCATATAACACCTTTTCCAATTGTTCATTATTTCCCAATGACTTAAGAATGTCTGTCATGTTGCCACATCCTGAAAGATTATGAGTGGAATATGGAGTCACTAACTCCCACGTAAACAGGGGCCAGGGCTTTTCTTACTTTATCATTTTCAAAGATAATTAGCTTAACTAATCAGTATGCCTTACCGCAGCTTAAATGGGCTATATACTATATTTAAATAGATGATTCCCCATAAACTCTAATATGAATATCCAACTCATAGTCCAAAACGTTTTTGCAAATATGATTTATGGCTCACCGAAGATTATCTGTCCAATTTAAAATGTCTAAGTCTGGTTTAAGTTACATGTAAACACAATTGGAACTTCAAATAGGAAATGTATACATTTTTAAGAATTTGCCAGCATCGGTAATAGGGGGGAGGGGGGCTATATTCATATATTTATGTCAACAGACTGTAAATTAAGACAATCGATTTCAAAAGGAATTGGTCAAGCAAAACAGAAATGGTATTTAAATATCTCCACCCTCTAATTATTGAATTTGCTGGCTATGCCACTATCTGAGATAAATTTTATTCTATCTTGCCCTGAAAAGACCCACCATGATATTTATATTTTCAACATAACATTAAACAAATATGCAAATTTATATAAACAATCAATCAATTGACCTGGTTGATCAATTGCAAAGCTAAAGTGTAAAACGAAATAGGCTATATGTCTTGCCTATAGGTATATCAGCATTAGTATGAAACATCGCACTATTACATAACCAGGTTATATAAGCCTATATTGGTGCCAATCACTTACCAATTAAAAACCACGTATTGGCGTCTGGCGATGGTATAAAAATACGTATCCAAACGTTTTTAACATTAAACCAACGGTTTTTCCCCTTTCGATAACTTCAACAGTTTAAAAACAGGACTGAAAACTTAGGTATAAAAAAGCAAAAAAAAACAACACATCAAGCACTATTCCACAATGTATATATGTTGGCTATGAAGTTTATATGGCAAAACATCGATCGTGCACACCATAGAGGCAAAGACCACTGAGCTATATAATAATTCCTGGAGGACCGGCTCCTGTCAAAAAAGTGAAGCAAAAAACATGGCGGATTTTGAGTTTTGCTGACGCCACATGGTCCCCTTTGCCCATGGTAATTACCACTGACATACCGCGATACAAAGTCAAAAACGTGTCCATCACCCTCCCGATTTTTATGAAAATATTTTCGGTTTTCGGTATTGTTTTCGGCATATATTTTCTCTGCATTTCATCTAAAGTCTCTTTTTCACTGTTCAACAAGTTATATGGAGAAGTGGTTTCTTGCTCTACTTATGATGCTGTGAATGGCCTAATTAATCTATCGGGATATTAATTTTTACCTCAGGTAAGCCGGTTTTCACAACATTTTCGTTTTTCGCCTTTGGTATAGACAACTACCAAAGCGTCTGTTGCAGTAATTCCTTTGAAATTAATGTTAAAAACGGCAAATATGCTTCAGCCTTTTTGATCAATGGTACATGACTTAGTTACGCTATGAAAAACTATATTTTATGAAAAAGGATCAATAACTGATCTTTTAAGTTTTGGCTATGTTGTTTTTTTATTAGAACTCTTATGGGATTTGAAAATGTCAGGCACTGGAGCTTTCACTCATATTTAATGCCAATTCATGAGTATTTTCATTCAAACAATTAAGATAAATCAATATTCAATCCTCCCAGTAAATCTACTAGTCTCTCTATTGATCCTTAGTCTATTTTAGATGAATTTAAAACATTAAACATGATGACTGTGTGAGTGCTGATACAAAATATTTCACTGTTAGATTTCAACAGTGTTTGTTAAAAGTCTAGTATGTTATCTTGTTTGCCAAGTCATGGCCTAATAGACTTTCTAGCTTGATTCAAGCTTGTTAATTTGCAATGATTTCTACTCCTCTCTGGTTCTGTCCTCTGGGTGTACTCTATTGAGTACAGTTAAACTTGGTCTGATCTCTCTTTTTTAGGATAAAGAGGTTATGGAATTTGGGGATGGCTTTTTGCAAATTATTGGAGCATTAAACTGTTAATTTTACCATGTTGACTTTGTTAGTTATAGTTACAATAGTTATCTAAATGAAAAATAAATTTATACAGACATGCATTGACTGAGCAGTTTGTTTTCAATTTGCTGCAACTTTTATAATTTTCTGGAAAGTTTTACCCTCCCTACCATTACAAGGAATATTATCATAGGGATAATCAGGAATTGAAGGTTAATAGATTATAGACTAATGGAGGAATGAATAGGCTCAGTTGCATTTTCATTAATTCATAAGACATTTGTTGATAGCACAACTAGTACCATAATCTTCTTGGTACCATATATAATCAAATTTTTGTTATTTACCATAGCCTTTCTTTGCATTATCTGGAATATGATTCCACTCAAATTCTTGAGTCAAGCAGGGAACAATTTGAAAGTGCATTACTTGGGATACAGTACTTAAGATATGGGTAACTTATAGCTATAATGACCTAAATGAAAATATCCTATGCGAATATATCTTGAAATACCATTACTAATCAGCCACCCAGCATTTTGCATGAGGTTTGGCCTTTGTTTCCTTGAGTTATGCATGGGCTGATATGCATAAGCATGATGTAACATCACATAACCACATATTTTCTGCCGGTAACCTTTAGTCGGCCATTGATATCCGAAAGATAATCGAAATTTCCGACAAGTCTCGAAAAATATTCAAGTATTTTAAAAATTTTACACAGAAAATATTTATGAATAATGAAAATAAATAATTAAATAAAATAACCTGTCAGCTAATCGTATAAAAATCCTTCGTCCACAATTTTTTTTGCGTTTTAATATTTATTATTTCTGGCATTGGCAAAACAGCGTCAACGACTTGTATATAACTGAAATAAACGCCTTATTGCAAGCCTTTGTAGCAGAAAAATAAATCGAAAAATACAAAACAACAAGGTTTCACGGCAAAAACAAAAATATTCATACAAAACCAGGGGGGAGCATTCTCTTGTAGCGGGCTCATATTTGAGCCTGGTCAGTGGTAATTACCATGGGCAAAGGGGACCATGTGGCGTCAGCAAAGCTTCTGCGCAAGCGCAGAAGGGCGAAGTCCGCCATGTTTTTTGCTTCACTTTTTGAGAAAAAAACATTAGGAGCCGGTCCTCCAGGAATTATTATATAGCTCAGTGGCAAAGACACAGCACGTCAGCACGTGCTTTCGGTGAGCTCCGTACATATCTGGAGTGACAAGAAGATCCAAATACCCAACCCACTGAGCTATATTAAAATTCCTGAAGGATTATAGCTCAGTGCAGAGCTCAGTGCTCAGTGCTTGCTCCAGTGGCTTGCTCGCTTGCTTGCTTGCATTTTTCGGCCGCCATGTTTTTATGGGTTATGCAATAACCAGTGAACTCACTGGTGAACTCTAAATCAGGGCGCTTATATATAAGCGCCCTGCTCTAAATCCTCTAATGCATCTGCGATAACGCAGGGGGTGGACTTGAAGCCGACTTTGTGCTCAGTTTGCAGGTAGACCCAGTCTTTTTTAAATATGTTTGTAAAAAATAAACATTTCTAAATCGATGAAGTTTTCATATTAAATCTTGCACTAGCTTCGTATAATATACGTAAACCCGAAGAATTATGACTGAATTTCTCAAATATGCAATCACATTTAACAAAAATGCTACCGTTACGAAATAATATTGAAGTAAACACGAAAATGACAAAAAAATCGCGCGTTTTTTGAAAGAGTTTTTGAAAGTTTGAGGTACACCTAAATAGTGTAGATTGTTCTTAAATACACCTTCTTTCTTAGTTTGGGAAAATTTTGGCCCTTGTGGAGAGAAAAAAACGAAGTTTAATGGGGATAGGCTTGCTGATTTTAAAAAAGCAATCGAAGCTGACGAATGTGAGGGTATAAATAATAAATAGATACTGCTAATACATTGGTATCTATCGGTATCCACACCATAAATCGACATAGATGAACAGACGGACTTAACATCATCTTTAATGATATCTTAGGACGGAATCAGGATAAAAATGCAATTCATGAAATCAAATTATCTGGAAAATCTATCACCTCGACAGAAGAGTTAAAAGAGGTTTTTAATGATTATTTTACAGACATAGGTCCCAAGCTTGCTCAAACAATCAGTCATAATAGCGATAGTAACTTTGAGGACTTACACAAAATCGGCGCTTACTCTATTGCGTAATTATCTGACTGGTCGAACTTCAAAATGCCATCTTCATGGTATGTTTTCTAAACAAAGAAAAATAACTAGTGGCATTCCCCAGGGAAGTATACTTGGCCCTCTTCTATTCTCTCTCCATATAAATGACTTGCCAAATTGCCTCAAACACACAACACCCAGGCTGTTTGCGGATGATACTAGTTTAACAGCGGCAGGAGAAACATTGGATGAAGTGGAGAAGGGCAAATGAGGACCTAGAGAATGTCCGAATTTGGTTGTCAGCAAACAAGCTTAATTTAAATATTGCTAAAACTGAATACGTTTTAATTGGATCAACATATAAGATAAACTAATTTGAATGTTGAACCATCAATCAAAATTGATAATCAATTAGTAAGAAGACTTAAACATACAAAAGTGCTAGGAGTACAAATATAGGGCGGTTAGAATAATTAAGAACTTTAAAAATGAGACTGGGCAATCTTTACTAGCACGCAATGCACTGGGTTGGATAATCTTTGAAGAGCGTAGAGCTCAAATAAAATCCATGCAGACTTATGTTTAAAACGATTAATAATCTAGTTCCTCGAAGATTGAGAGATCTATTTCAACATTCTAATACGATGCATCATTATGATTTGAGAGGGTCCTCAACTAGGTTATGTCTTCCCAAGTCCAGGACGGATTACTTGAAAAAAAGTTTTAGCTACAACGGTGCTCATGGGAACAAATCCGGTGGACATAAGAACGTGTCATCTTATATATAATTAATTTTGTGAAAAGCTTTCCCCCCGACCTTTCTTATAAATCCTCTTGGTTTTAAAAGTACACTTTTTCTCCATTAATCTCATATAATATACAGGGTGTCCCAAAAAACCCGAAAACTATTGAAATCACCCATAACAATGCAATTGTTAGAGTTTGAATGCCTAAGCACTCTGTTGGGCCCACAAGTGTATAAATCGGGGTTGCCATAAGCATTTTTATGCATGCATATGATGCAGTCAAATTTGCTAGTTCGCAAAAATGATATTTACTAACAATATTTACAATTTACAAATATGGATAACATTATTTAAATGTGCATCTCAAGGACCATGTCCTTCGACATGTCCCCTTTCTCTAGCAACACAAAGCATTTAGCATTTTATAAGTTGCATTAAATCCCCACGGGCTGAAATTCGTGAACACAGCATTCAAATTTTAACAATGAGTGATTTCAATAGTTTTCGTTTTTTTTGGGACACCCTGTAGTTTACACTTTCATGTTTATATTATATGTTTATAAGTATTCTACGCATATTGCATGTACAGGGTGTCCCAAAAAAACGAAAACTATTGAAATCATTCATTGTTAAAATTTGAATGCCGTGTTATCGAATTTCAGCCCGTGGGGATTAAATGCAACTTATAAAATGCTAAATGCTTTGTGTTGCTAGAAAAAGGGGACATGTCGAAGGTCATGGTCCTTGAGATGCACATTTAAATATTGTTATCCATATTTGTAAATTGTAAATATTGTTAATAAGAATCATTTTTGCGTAGAAGCAAATTTTATTGCATCATATACATGCATATATATGGCAAACATTTATACACCTGTGAATCTCAACAGAGTGCTTAGGCATTCAAACTCTAACAATTGCATTTGTTATGCAATTGCATCAGTTTTCGTTTTTTTGGGACACCCTGTAGTTAGATTAAGGAGGTGGGTGGGATTTGATTTGGTAAAGTAGTGCACACCTCTTTTGAAAACCAGCTTTATTGTTAAAAAGACTTTGTGTGTGTAAATAGTTTGAACGAATGAATGAATGAAATCCGAGTGGAACTTTATGCGCTAGCGGGGAATCGAACCGCGGTCTCCCGCGTGGCAGGCGAGAATTCTACCACTGAACCACCAGCGCAACGCCACATATAGCGGTCAATTTCGGCAATCATGTTACTCCGCTGTATGAAACATATTTTATTCTCAAATGGTAGAGCGCGCGCTTAGCATGCGCGAGGTAGCGGGATCGACGCCCGCATCCTCCAAAATTTTACGCTTTGGATCTGAAATCATTCTTCAGAAAACCGTTGCTTTGCATTAAAAGTTTTCGTATTATAATATGAAGCTGGCCGTTATCAGCCTTCGATAGATGAGTTAGTAGATTGGGGGACTGTAGATAAGTAAGCAAACATCCCTAAATCACTGGTTCAAAACCGGTTCGAAGGATAGTTGCATGGAAAATATTTTGAAAAATATTTTACTTGCCTATGTCAAATTGATATACTGGCAATGGAGTAGAAATTTATTAAATATTTGTATCCATATTTATCATATGCTGACATTTTGTATCCTCCGTTGTTGTGTGCAGCCAGGGAACTAGGTGGATGATCGAAAACGCCTGAAGAATATGAATAGTCGTTCTCTGCTGTATGCCGAAATAGCTCAGGTGGGAGAGCGTCAGACTGAAGATCTGAAGGTCCCAGGTTCAATCCCGGGTTTCGGCAGGAACTAATTTGAAATATTTTGCCGGTTAGCTTGGTGTGTCTGCAAAATTTTGAAAATAACCCTTTTATTTTGCGGTTTAGGCAAATAGTTTGTTTAGGAAACCAAATGTTAAAAAAAACGAAAATAGATATGTGTCATTGTAAAAATGGATTTCAATGCGTTACGGCGGTTATGAGAGATTAGATCAAATAAGAGAGCGCGCGCTTTGCATGCGTGAGGTAGCGGGATCGATGCCCGCATCCTCATATTTTTTTCCTATATGATCAATTAAAAACACATTAAATTCTGGAAAACGCAACTCAACTTTATTCGTTCAAATATCAATTTCCTTTTTGACAAACCCGATTCTTCCAATCCTTGTCAGTGTTTGTGTCCTGCAATAATACTCATTCAGGTGTTAAATGTACTGCCGTAAACGGCTCTTTTGCCGGGTATTTATGTAAACGGATTTCCCACGCCGGGAATCGAACCCGGGCCATGGCGGTGAAAACGCCAGATCCTAGCCACTAGACCACATGGGAACTTGCGATGCCTTACGTAACAGCGTCGTTTTTTTTTAAAATTACCTCTTTCTTTTGATAATTTTGGTACGCCACAGTAAGTGTGAAAAAGAAACCACATGATGGGTGTTATTGGTCAGGACAATGCATCCGAGGGGAATTTTATGCGCTAGCGGGGAATCGAACCCCGGTCTCCCGCGTGGCAGGCGAGAATTCTACCACTGAACCACCAGCGCAACGCCACATATAGCGGTCAATTTCGGCAATCATGTTACTCCGCTGTATGAAACTATTTTCAAATTACACCCATAAATTAGGTCCCATGCTACACGAATCAAACTCAGAAATTATATTTTTAATTTCGTAAAGAGTGATCTATCTTTTACCGATTGCTCGAAAAGATGCACGAAACGGCAGCAACTGGGGGATTAGCTCAAATGGTAGAGCGCGCGAGGTAGCGGGATCGACGCCCGCATCCTCCAAAATTTTACGCTTTGGATCTGAAATCATTCTTCAGAAAACCGTTGCTTTGCATTAAATGTTTTCGTATTACAATATGACAAATATTGATTGATCAACAATGAAGCTGGCCGTTATCAGCCTTCGATAGATCAGTTAGTAGATTGGGAGACTGTAGATAAGTAAGCAAACATCCCTAAATTACTGGTTCAAAACCGGTTCGAAGGATAGTTGCATGGAAAATATTTTGAAAAATATTTTACTTGCCTATGTCAAATTGATATACTGGCAATGGAGTAGAAATTTATTAAATATATGTATCCATATTTATCATAACCTGACATTTTGTATGCTCCGTTGTTGTGTGCAGCTAGGGAACTAGGTGGATGATCGAAAACGCCTGAAGATATGAATAGTCGTTCTGTGCTGTATGCCGAAATAGCTCAGGTGGGAGAGCGTCAGACTGAAGATCTGAAGGTCCCTCAACTTTATTCGTTCAAATATCAATTTCCCTTTTGACAAACCCGATTCTTCCAATCCTTGTCAGTGTTTGTGTCCTGCAACAATACTCATTCAGGTGTTAAATGTACTGCCGTAAACGGCTCTTTTGCCAGGTATTTATGTAAACGGATTTCCCACGCCGGGAATCGAACCCGGGCCATGGCGGTGAAAACGCCAGATCCTAGCCACTAGACCACATGGGAACAGCATCGCACAGTAAGTGTGAAAAGGAAACCACATGATGGGTGTTATTGGTCAGGACAATGCATCCGAAGGGAATTTTATGCGCTAGCGGGGAATCGAACCCCGGTCTCCCGCGTGGCAGGCGAGAATTCTACCACTGAACCACCAGCGCAACGCCACATATAGCGGTCAATTTCGGCAATCATGTTACTCCGCTGTATGAAACATATTTTCAAATTACACCCATAAATTAGGTCCCATGCTACACGAATCAAACTGAGAAATTATATTTTTAATTTCGTAAAGAGTGATCTATCTTTTACGGATTGCTCGAAAAGATGCACGAAACGGCAGCAACTGGGGGATTAGCTCAAATGGTAGAGCGCGCGCTTAGCATGCGCGAGGTAGCGGGATCGACGCCCGCATCCTCCAAAATTTTACGCTTTGGATCTGAAATCATTCTTCAGAAAACCGTTGCTTTGCATTAAAAGTTTTCGTATTATAATATGACAAATATTGATTGATCAACAATGAAGCTGACCGTTATCAGCCTTCGATAGATCAGTTAGTAGATTGGGGGACTGTAGATAAGTAAGCAAACATCCCTAAATCACTGGTTCAAACCGGTTCGAAGGATAGTTGCATGGAAAATATTTTGAAAAATATTTTACTTGCCTATGTCAAATTGATATACTGGCAATGGAGTAGAAATTTATTAAATATATGTATCCATATTTATCATAACCTGACATTTTGTATGCTCCGTTGTTGTGTGCAGCTAGGGAACTAGGTGGATGATCGAAAACGCCTGAAGAATATGAATAGTCGTTCTGTGCTGTATGCCGAAATAGCTCAGGTTGGAGAGCGTCAGACTGAAGATCTGAAGGTCCCTGGTTCAATCCCGGGTTTCGGCAGGAACTAATTTGAAATATTTTGCCGGTTAGTTTGGTGTGTCTGCAAAATTTTGAAAATAACCCTTTTATTTTGCGGTTTAGGCAAACAGTTTGTTTAGGAAACCAAATGTTAAAAAAAACGAAAATATAGATATGTGTCATTGTAAAAATGGATTTCAATGCGTTACGGCGGTTATGGGAGATTAGATCAAATAAGAGAGCGCGCGCTTTGAATGCGTGAGGTAGCGGGATCGATGCCCGCATCCTCATATTTTTTTCCTATATGATCAATTAAAAACACATTAAATTCTGGAAAACGCAACTCAACTTTATTCGTTCAAATATCAATTTCCTTTTTGACAAACCCGATTCTTCCAATCCTTGTCAGTGTTTGTGTCCTTCAACAATACTCATTCAGGTGTTAAATGTACTGCCGAAAACGGCTCTTTTGCCGGGTATTTATGTAAACGGATTTCCCACGGCGGGAATCGAACCCGGGCCATGGCGGTAAAAACGCCAGATCCTAGCCACTAGACCACAAAGGAACTTGCGATGCCTTATGTAACAGCGTCGTTTTTTTTTAAATTACCCCTTTCTTTGGTAATTTTGCCACGCCACAGTAAGTGTGAAAAAGAAACCACATGATGGGTGTTATTGGTCAGGACAATGCATCCAAGGGGAATTTTATGCGCTAGCGGGGAATCGAACCCCGGTCTTCCGCGTGGCAGGCGAGAATTCAACTCTGAACCACCAGCGCAACGCCACATATAGCGGTCAATTTCGGCAATCATGTTACTCCGCTGTATGAAACATATTTTCAAATTACACCCATAAATTAGGTCCCATGCTACACGAATCAAACTCAGAAATTATATTTTTAATTTCGTAAAGAGTGATCTATCTTTTACCCATTGCTCGAAAAGATGCACGAAACGGCAGCAACTGGGGGATTAGCTCAAATGGTAGAGCGCGCGCTTAGCATGCGCGAGGTAGCGGGATCGACGCCCGAATCCTCCAAAATTTTACGCTTTGGATCTGAAATCATTCTTCAGAAAACTGTTGCTTTGCATTAATAGTTTTCGTATTATAATATGACAAATATTGATTGATTAACAATGAAGCTGGCCGTTATCAGCCTTCGATAGATCATGCAGTTAGTAGATTGGGAGACTGTAGATAAGTAAGCAAACATCCCTAAATTACTGGTTCAAAACCGGTTCGAAGGATAGTTGCATGGAAAATATTTTGAAAAATATTTTACTTGCCTATGTCAAATTGATATACTGGCAATGGAGTAGAAATTTATTAAATATATGTATCCATATTTATCATAACCTGACATTTTGTATGCTCCGTTGTTGTGTGCAGCTAGGGAACTAGGTGGATGATCGAAAACGCCTGAAGAATATGAGTCGTTCTGTGCTGTATGCCGAAATAGCTCAGGTGGGAGAGCGTCAGACTGAAGATCTGAAGGTCCCTGGTTCAATCCCGGGTTCGGCAGGAACTAATTTGAAATATTTTGCCGGTTAGCTTGGTGTGTCTGCAAAATTTTGAAAATAACCCTTTTATTTTGCGGTTTAGGCAAATAGTTTGTTTAGGAAACCAAATGTTAAAAAAACGAAAATAGATATGTGTCATTGTAAAAATGGATTTCAATGCGTTACGGCGGTTATGGGAGATTAGATCAAATAAGAGAGCGCGCGCTTTGAATGCGTGAGGTAGCGGGATCGATGCCCGCATCCTCATATTTTTTCCTATATGATCAATTAAAAACACATTAAATTCTGGAAAACGCAACTCAACTTTATTCGTTCAAATATCAATTTCCTTTTGACAAACCCGATTCTTCCAATCCTTGTCAGTGTTTGTGTCCTGCAACAATACTCATTCAGGTGTTAAATGTACTGCCGTAAACGGCTTTTTTGCCGGGTATTTATGTAAACGGATTTCCCACGCCGGGAATCGAACCCGGGCCATGGCGGTGAAAACGCCAGATCCTAGCCAGTAGACCACATGGGAACTTGCGATGCCTTACGTAACAGCGTCGTTTTTTTTTAAATTACCCCTTTCTTTTGATAATTTTGCTACGCCACAGTAAGTGTGAAAAAGAAACCACATGATGGGTGTTATTGGTCAGGACAATGCATCCGAAGGGAATTTTATGCGCTGCGGGGAATCGAACCCCGGTCTCCCGCGTGGCAGGCGAGAATTCTACCACTGAACCACCAGCGCCACGCCACATGTAGCGGTCAATTTCGGCAATCATCTTACTCCGCTGTATGAAACATATTTTCAAATTACACCCATAAATTAGGTCCCATGCTACACGAATCAAACTCAGAAATTATATTTTTAATTTCGTAAAGAGTGATCTATCTTTTACCATTGCTCGAAAAGATGCACGAAACGGCAGCAACTGGGGATTAGCTCAAATGGTAGAGCGCGCGCTTAGCATGCGCGAGGTAGCGGGATCGACGCCCGCATCCTCCAAAATTTTACGCTTTGGATCTGAAATCATTCTTCAGAAAACCGTTGCTTTGCATTAAAAGTTTTCGTATTATAATATGACAAATATTGATTGATAACAATGAAGCTGGCCGTTATCAGCCTTCGATAGATCAGTTAGTAGATTGGGGGACTGTAGATAAGTAAGCAAAACCCTAAATCACTGGTTCAAAACCGGTTCGAAGGATAGTTGCATGGAAAATATTTTGAAAAATATTTTACTTGCCTATGTCAAATTGATACTGGCAATGGAGTAGAAATTTATAAATATATGTATCCATATTTATCATAACCTGACATTTTGTATGTTCCGTTGTTGTGTGCAGCTAGGGAACTAGGTGGATGATCGAAAACGCCTGAAGAATATGAATAGTCGTTCTGTGCTGTATGCCGAAATAGCTCAGGTGGGAGAGCGTCAGACTGAAGATCTGAAGGTCCCTGGTTCAATCCCGGGTTTCGGCAGGAACGAATTTGAAATATTTTGCCGGTTAGCTTGGTGTGTCTGCAAAATTTTGAAAATAACCCTTTTATTTTGCGGTTTAGGCAAACAGTTTGTTTAGGAAACCAAATGTTAAAAAAAACGAAAATAGATATGTGTCATTGTAAAAATGGATTTCAATGCGTTACGGCGGTTATGGGAGATTAGATCAAATAAGAGAGCGCGCGCTTTGAATGCGTGAGGTAGCGGGATCGATGCCCGCATCCTCATATTTTTTTCCTATATGATCAATTAAAAACACATTAAATTCTGGAAAACGCAACTCAACTTTATTCGTTCAAATATCAATTTCCTTTTTGACAAACCCGATTCTTCCAATCCTTGTCAGTGTTTGTGTCCTGCAACAATACTCATTCAGGTGTTAAATGTACTGCCGTAAACGGCTCTTTTGCCGGGTATTTATGTAAACGGATTTCCCACGCCGGGAATCGAACCCGGGCCATGGCGGTGAAAACGCCAGATCCTAGCCACTAGACCCACTGAGCTATAATATAATTCCTGGAGGACCGGCTCCTAATGTTTTGAAATACAAAAAGTGAAGCAAAAAACATGGCGGATTTTGGCCTTTGCTGACGCCAGATTGACGCCACTGGTTCTTATTTGCAATGGTAGTTACCACTGACCAACCGCGATCCAAAGCATGAAAAAATGCGAGCACCCTCCTGGTTTTCGATAAAAACAGGATTTGGTTTTTACGAAATTTTTTGTTTTTGAACAAAAACATGGATTTTTTTCCTTTTTTGCTGGTTCTTTTCAACTTCAACAAAGAAGCAGCTATTTTCTGCTTGTTCCTACCGCAATTTACTCATTAAAGAGGAAATTTTTGGCGATTTGCACTCAGGTAAGAGTTTTTCGCAATTTTGATGTTTGAACTCTGAACGTCAAGTAAAAAATTTAGCTTCGTAGTTCGACGGCTATGAAAGATCTGAAAACAGAAATGATATATTTACTAACATTTAATTTGTTTACCTACAACATATTTCTATTAATATTTGTTTATCCATTATATTTTACACTGATTTAAATCCATGTAGTTGAGCCAAAACTCAGGTCTAACCAGATCAATCATCAATGTGTCTATAGCCCATCTTTTCATGAAAAATCATACAAGATATATTAGATCAAAGTATATAAGGATGCAATAGGAACAAAAATATAATCTGAAGGAGCGAGGTCTGAGAATAACTTGCCTAAATTCACCCACACTTCCAACTGAGGCATCATCATGGCCTCAGAAGCTGACACTAAATTATCTGTACTAATTTTGTCAACACTTACAAGGTGTATTATACATGCAGTTAATCTCTGACATATCTTTCTTTTTGCAGGGATAACATAGGGTTTGGTAGATCAAGTGGAGGCATGTTATGCAAAATTCTGGAGAATTAAATTGAGACAACCATACTATTATACCCAGGAACTACACACATTCTTAAATACAGAAACTGTTTTATTATTTTTACAAATTACAATGTTTTATTAAAAGAAAATAAATATTACAATTGGTAAGGCTTTGTTTATTTCATTTCCAAAGAACCTTTCCAGTCATTGCAGGCTAATCTGGGAGAAGCTGGTAAGTGGTAAGCCCCTTTTGCATATAATCAATAATAATTACCATGGCTATCTTGGCCTATAAACATCCCTGGTTCTAATCTTCCTTAATGCAGCCTCTGCATTATCATTTGCAAATATAGAAAAGCATATGACCTGCACAGGGGCCATAATTATTGGTTTTATACCATGGAAAGAGCATGGCCTGTGCAGTCAGACAATTATAGTGCTGACCACTGCATGGTGCTGACTGCTGGAAGCTTTCAATTTAATAGTTCATCCTTATAGGTTTAAGCTAATAAGCTCATCAATATACATGATATATGCTGATATAGTTCAGTACAGAAAAACTATTTCTTCTGGCTAATGAAATCCAGCTAAACAAATAGGCAGGCTACCCTTGGTTGAAATTGCACATCTTCATCCTCCCAATGATTCTTAGTCTCTGTTTCTTTGGATTTGAATTTACATCATGTTACCTTCTAGCGTTCTTTGGAAGAAAATGCCTGTAATATGTATGTAATATGTAAAATAAATTACTTCCAAAGTATAGGGTAATCTTTTTAGTAGTTGTTCAAACTTCAAACTATACATTTCACTTCTCGTGCCGCCGTCTTTTGGTCAAATATTAAAATATACAATGAAAAAAATGGTGAAATTTTATCTAAAAAATGAAATTTATGAATAATATATTTACCTGTCAGTCAACTGCATTTTCGTTTCGGCAAATTTCTTGAAGCTTTATTATTTATCTGTTATTTGTTTCCTGTTTTTGACAGAAGTAACGTGTACGACTTTGATATCTTCACAAAAACGTCGAACATATCTGATCAAAAAGTTTTCAGTTCAAAAATATCGACTGACGTTTAAGTTTTTTTCGTAAAATATCATAATGAGAACTGAATACTATTTTTAACAAAAACCAGGGGGGAGTGCATTTGTAGCGGGCTCAGAATTGAGCCTTGGTCAGTGGTAACTACCATGGCGAATAGGAACCAGTGGCGTCAATCTGGCGTCAGCAAACGCCAAAATCCGCCATGTTTTTTGCTTCACTTTTTGGTCGCGGGCCGGTCCTCCAGGAATTATATTATAGCTCAGTGCACTAGACCACATGGGAACTTGCGATGCCTTACGTAACAGCGTCGTTTTTTGTGGGTAGCCTGCGCATGCGCGGCTAACCACTATGTAGTCGAAAAAGTGTCCGGATGTGTGTGTGTGTGTCTGTGGCAATCTTCGGCAATCGTCGGATATACGAAAGATGACGAACGGTACGTTCTACTTCCGGAAAATTTCGTTGTTTTCGAAGGACGGAAGCAACCGAGGTTACGTTAATACGTTTGTCAAATTTTAAAGCGAAGTTGAGTACTTTAAAGACGCAAAAGCGGTGATCGGTGAGCGTTGAATCTACAACTACAAAGTTACACTAATAGGAAATAAATAGTAAAAAGTTGCCCTGTTTTATAACTTATAATGCAATATTTCACCTGTCAATTTCTTGCTTGTGGACATGCAGCTATTAAACCAAATACATTACCTTATTGCAAATGGAAGTCACAAGTTGCCCTGTTTTATAAATTATAATGCAATATTTCACCTGTCAATTTCTTGCTTGTGGACATGCAGCTATTAAACCAAATACAATTACCTTATTGCAAATGGAAGTCACAAGTTGCCCTGTTTTATAAATTATAATGCAATATTTCACCTGTCAATTTCTTGCTTGTGGACATGCAGCTATTAAACCAAATACAATTACCTTATTGCAAATGGAAGTCACAAGTTGCCCTGTTTTATAAATTATAATGCAATATTTCACCTGTCAATTTCTTGCTTGTGGACATGCAGCTATTAAACCAAATACAATTACCTTATTGCACATGGTAGTAACAAGTTGCCCTGTTTTATAAATTATAATTTGGCAAATGGTAGTAACAAGTTGCCCTGTTTTATAAATTATAATGCAATATTTCACCTGTCTTTCTTGCTTGTGGACATGCAGCTATTAAACCAAATACATTACCTTATTGCAAATGGTAGTCACAAGTTGCCCTGTTTTATAAATTATAATGCAATATTTCACCTGTCAATTTCTTGCTTGTGGACATGCAGCTATTAAACCAAATACATTACCTTATTGCAAATGGTAGTCACAAGTTGCCCTGTTTTATAAATTATAATGCAATATTTCACCTCTCAATTTCTTGCTTGTGGACATGCAGCTATTAAACCAAATACATTACCTTATTGCAAATGGTAGTAACAAGTTGCCCTGTTTTATAAATTATAATTCGGCAAATGGTAGTAACAAGTTGCCCTGTTTTATAAATTATAATGCAATATTTCACTTGTCAATTTCTTGCTTGTGGACATGCGGCTATTAAACCAAATGCTTTGGAGTTCAAAAACAATTAAACAAAGCTGTTAACAAAAGTGCATTTCAACTGATCAAAAATATTTAAAATATTGTTCAGATACATAGATAAGTCCTTAAAAAATGTTAATGCGAAACGTTTGAAACAATTTTGGACTCTTTGTTATGTGACTGTAAAATGATCTGGCAAATCAAGTAGTTTATCCTCAATGAAATCTTTGTTAAGATCTTTCTCCTTCTAAACTAAGCTTTATGTTATCAGACGATGTGTGCCACCATCCCGGAACCTTACTGTCTTTTTTGTTCTGTTCACCTATTCTGCTTAAAAAATTTCATTTCCTATCTCTTGTAAAATGCTTTTATATATGTTTTGATCTGTCCTAAAATGTATTTAATACAATAAAATATTATAATATATAGATTGCGTAATAAATCGACTTCGTTATAACTGTATTCAACCAGCTAATTATAGGGCGTTTATTCCGTTGTCTATGGCGTTAAAACATAAGACTAGAAAATAATATTTTATTGCATCAGTTGATATTTACTTGCCACTATAGCAGCTTTATCGCATTAATAATGTTTAACACACCACATGTACGCAATGCGTACCTATTTTTTTTTTAAATTACCCCTTTCTTTTGATAATTTTGCTACGCCACAGTAAGTGTGAAAAAGAAACCACATGATGGGTGTTATTGGTCAGGACAATGCATCCGAAGGGAATTTTATGCGCTAGCGGGGAATCGAACCCCGGTCTCCCGCGTGGCAGGCGAGAATTCTACCACTGAACCACCAGCGCAACGCCACATATAGCGGTCAATTTCGGCAATCATGTTACTCCGCTGTATGAAACATATTTTCAAATTACACCCATAAATTAGGTCCCATGTTACACGAATCAAACTCAGAAATTATTTTTTAATTTCGTAAAGAGTGATCTATCTTTTACCGATTGCTCGAAAAGATGCACGAAACGGCAGCAACTGGGGGATTAGCTCAAATGGTAGAGCGCGCGCTTAGCATGCGCGAGGTAGCGGGATCGACGCCCGCATCCTCCAAAATTTTACGCTTTGGATCTGAAATCATTCTTCAGAAACCGTTGCTTTGCATTAAAAGTTTTCGTATTATAATATGACAAATATTGATTGATCAACAATGAAGCTGGCCGTTATCAGCCTTCGATAGATCAGTTAGTAGATTGGGGGACTGTAGATAAGTAAGCAAACATCCCTAAATCACTGGTTCAAAACCGGTTCGAAGGATAGTTGCATGGAAAATATTTTGAAAAATATTTTACTTGCCTATGTCAAATTGATTACTGGCAATGGAGTAGAAATTTATTAAATATATGTATCCATATTTATCATAACCTGACATTTTGTATGCTCCGTTGTTGTGTGCAGCTAGGGAACTAGGTGGATGATCGAAAACGCCTGAAGAATATGAAGAGTCGTTCTGTGCTGTATGCCGAAATAGCTCAGGTGGGAGAGCGTCAGACTGAAGATCTGAAGGTCCCTGGTTCAATCCCGGGTTCGGCAGGAACTAATTTGAAATATTTTGCCGGTTAGCTTGGTGTGTCTGCAAAATTTTGAAAATAACCCTTTTATTTTGCGGTTTAGGCAAATAGTTTGTTTAGGAAACCAAATGTTAAAAAAACGAAAATAGATATGTGTCATTGTAAAAATGGATTTCAATGCGTTACGGCGGTTATGGGAGATTAGATCAAATAAGAGAGCGCGCGCTTTGAATGCGTGAGGTAGCGGGATCGATGCCCGCATCCTCATATTTTTTTCCTATATGATCAATTAAAAACACATTAAATTCTGGAAAACGCAACTCAACTTTATTCGTTCAAATATCAATTTCCTTTGACAAACCCGATTCTTCCAATCTTGTCAGTGTTTGTGTCCTGCAACAATACTCATTCAGGTGTAAATGTACTGCCGTAAACGGCTTTTTGCCGGGTATTTATGTAAACGGATTTCCCACGCCGGGAATCGAACCCGGGCCATGGCGGTGAAAACGCCAGATCCTAGCCAGTAGACCACATGGGAACTTGCGATGCCTTACGTAACAGCGTCGTTTTTTTTTAAATTACCCCTTTCTTTTTGATAATTTTGCTACGCCACAGTAAGTGTGAAAAAGAAACCACATGAGGGTGTTATTGGTCAGGACAATGTATCCGAAGGGAATTTTATGCGCTAGCGGGGAATCGAACCCCGGTCTCCCGCGTGGCAGGCGAGAATTCTACCACTGAACCACCAGCGCCACGCCACATGTAGCGGTCAATTTCGGCAATCATCTTACTCCGCTGTATGAAACATATTTCAAATTACACCCATTAATTAGGTCCCATGCTACACGAATCAAACTCAGAAATTATATTTTTAATTTCGTAAAGAGTGATCTATCTTTACCCATTGCTCGAAAAGATGCACGAAACGGCAGCAACTGGGGGATTAGCTCAAATGGTAGAGCGCGCGCTTAGCATGCGCGAGGTAGCGGGATCGAACGCCGCATCCTCCAAAATTTTACGCTTTGGATCTGAAATCATTCTTCAGAAAACCGTTGCTTTGCATTAAAAGTTTTCGTATTATAATATGACAAATATTGATTGATTAACAATGAAGCTGGCCGTTATCAGCCTTCGATAGATCAGTTAGTAGATTGGGGGACTGTAGATAAAGTAAGCAAACAACCCTAAATCACTGGTTCAAAACCGGTTCGAAGGATAGTTGCATGGAAAATATTTTGAAAAAATATTTTACTTGCCTATGTCAAATTGATATACTGGCAATGGAGTAGAAATTTATCAAATAATGTAATCCATATTTTCATAACCTGACATTTTGTATGTTCCGTTGTTGTGTGCAGCTAGGGAACTAGGTGGATGATCGAAAACGCCTGAAGAATATGAATAGTCGTTCTGTGCTGTATGCCGAAATAGCTCAGGTGGGAGAGCGTCAGACTGAAGATCTGAAGGTCCCTGGTTCAATCCGGGTTTCGGCAGGAACGAATTTGAATATTTTGCCGGTTAGCTTGGTGTGTCTGCAAAATTTTGAAAATAACCCTTTTATTTTGCGGTTTAGGCAAACAGTTTGTTTAGGAAACCAAATGTTAAAAAAAACGAAAATAGATATGTGTCATTGTAAAATGGATTTCAATGCGTTACGGCGGTTATGGGAGATTAGATCAAATAAGAGAGCGCGCGCTTTGAATGCGTGAGGTAGCGGGATCGATGCCCGCATCCTCATATTTTTTTCCTATATGATCAATTAAAAACACATTAAATTCTGGAAAACGCAACTCAACTTTATTCGTTCAAATATCAATTTCCTTTTTGACAAACCCGATTCTTCCAATCCTTGTCAGTGTTTGTGTCCTGCAACAATACTCATTCAGGTGTTAAATGTACTGCCGTAAACGGCTCTTTTGCCGGGTATTTATGTAAACGGATTTCCCACGCCGGGAATCGAACCCGGGCCATGGCGGTGAAAACGCCAGATCCTAGCCACTAGACCACATGGGAACTTGCGATGCCTTACGTAACAGCGTCGTTTTTTGTGGGTAGCCTGCGCATGCGCGGCTAACCACTATGTAGTCGAAAAAGTGTCCGGATGTGTGTGTGTGTGTCTGTGGCAATCTTCGGCAATCGTCGGATATACGAAAGATGACGAACGGTACGTTCTACTTCCGGAAAATTTCGTTGTTTTCGAAGGACGGAAGCAACCGAGGTTACGTTAATACGTTTGTCAAATTTTAAAGCGAAGTTGAGTACTTTAAAGACGCAAAAGCGGTGATCGGTGAGCGTTGAATCTACAACTACAAAGTTACACTAATAGGAAATAAATAGTAAAAAGTTGCCCTGTTTTATAACTTATAATGCAATATTTCACCTGTCAATTTCTTGCTTGTGGACATGCAGCTATTAAACCAAATACATTACCTTATTGCAAATGGAAGTCACAAGTTGCCCTGTTTTAAATTATAATGCAATATTTCACCTGTCAATTTCTTGCTTGTGGACATGCAGCTATTAAACCAAATACAATTACCTTATTGCAAATGGAAGTCACAAGTTGCCCTGTTTTATAAATTATAATGCAATATTTCACCTGTCAATTTCTTGCTTGTGGACATGCAGCTATTAAACCAAATACAATTACCTTATTGCAAATGGAAGTCACAAGTTGCCCTGTTTTATAAATTATAATGCAATATTTCACCTGTCAATTTCTTGCTTGTGGACATGCAGCTATTAAACCAAATACAATTACCTTATTGCACATGGTAGTAACAAGTTGCCCTGTTTATAAATTATAATTTGGCAAATGGTAGTAACAAGTTGCCCTGTTTTATAAATTATAATGCAATATTTCACCTGTCTTTCTTGCTTGTGGACATGCAGCTATTAAACCAAATACATTACCTTATTGCAAATGGTAGTCACAAGTTGCCCTGTTTTATAAATTATAATGCAATATTTCACCTGTCAATTTCTTGCTTGTGGACATGCAGCTATTAAACCAAATACATTACCTTATTGCAAATGGTAGTCACAAGTTGCCCTGTTTTATAAATATAATGCAATATTTCACCTCTCAATTTCTTGCTGTGTGGACATGCAGCTATTAAACCAAATACATTACCTTATTGCAAATGGTACAGTTGCCTGTTTTATAAATTATAATTCGGCAAATGGTAGTAACAAGTTGCCCTGTTTTATAAATTATAATGCAATATTTCACTTGTCAATTTCTTGCTTGTGGACATGCGGCTATTAAACCAAATGCTTTGGAGTTCAAAAAACAATTAAACAAAGCTGTTAACAAAAGTGCATTTCAACTGATCAAAAATATTTAAAATATTGTTCAGATACATAGATAAGTCCTTAAAAAATGTTAATGCGAAACGTTTGAAACAATTTTGGACTCTTTGTTATGTGACTGTAAAATGATCTGGCAAATCAAGTAGTTTATCCTCAATGAAATCTTTGTTAAGATCTTTCTCCTTCTAAACTAAGCTTTATGTTATCAGACGATGTGTGCCACCATCCCGGAACCTTACTGTCTTTTTTGTTCTGTTCACCTCTGCTTAAAAAATTTCATTTCCTATCTCTTGTAAAAATGCTTTTATATATGTTTTGATCTGTCCTAAAATGTATTTAATACAATAAAATATAATATATATAGATTGCGTAATAAATCGACTTCGTTATAACTGTATTCAACCAGCTAATTATAGGGCGTTTATTCCGTTGTCTATGGCGTTAAAACATAAGACTAGAAAATAATATTTTATTGCATCAGTTGATATTTACTTGCCACTATAGCAGCTTTATCGCATTAATAATGTTTAACAGGCTACCCACATGTACGCAATGCGTACCTATTTTTTTTTAAATTACCCCTTTCTTTTGATAATTTTGCTACGCTACAGTAAGTGTGAAAAAGAAACCACATGATGGGTGTTATTGGTCAGGACAATGCATCCGAAGGGAATTTTATGCGCTAGCGGGGAATCGAACCCCGGTCTCCCGCGTGGCAGGCGAGAATTCTACCACTGAACCACCACCACGCAACGCCACAATAGCGGTCAATTTCGGCAATCATGTTACTCCGCTGTATGAAACATATTTTCAAATTACACCCATAAATTAGGTCCCATGTTACACGAATCAAACTCAGAAATTATATTTTTAATTTCGTAAAGAGTGATCTATCTTTTACCGATTGCTCGAAAAGATGCACGAAACGGCAGCAACTGGGGGATTCGCTCAAATGGTAGAGCGCGCGCTTAGCATGCGCGAGGTAGCGGGATCGACGCCCGCATCCTCCAAAATTTTACGCTTTGGATCTGAAATCATTCTTCAGAAAACCGTTGCTTTGCATTAACAGTTTTCGTATTATAATATGACAAATATTGATTGATCAACAATGAAGCTGGCCGTTATCAGCCTTCGATAGATCAGTTAGTAGATTGGGGGACTGTAGATAAGTAAGCAAACATCCCTAAATTACTGGTTCAAAACCGGTTCGAAGGATAGTTGCATGGAAAATATTTTGAAAAATATTTTACTTGCCTATGTCAAATTGATATACTGGCAATGGAGTAGAAATTTATTAAATATATGTATCCATATTTATCATAACCTGACATTTTGTATGCTCCGTTGTTGTGTGCAGCTAGGGAACTAGGTGGATGATCGAAAACGCCTGAAGAATATGAAGAGTCGTTCTGTGCTGTATGCCGAAATAGCTCAGGTGGGAGAGCGTCAGACTGAAGATCTGAAGGTCCCTGGTTCAATCCCGGGGTTCGGCAGGAACTAATTTGAAATATTTTGCCGGTTAGCTTGGTGTGTCTGCAAAATTTTGAAAATAACCCTTTTATTTTGCGGTTTAGGCAAATAGTTTGTTTAGGAAACCAAATGTTAAAAAAACGAAAATAGATATGTGTCATTGTAAAAATGGATTTCAATGCGTTACGGCGGTTATGGGAGATTCGATCAAATAAGAGAGCGCGCGCTTTGAATGCGTGAGGTAGCGGGATCGATGCCCGCATCCTCATATTTTTTTCCTATATGATCAATTAAAAACACATTAAATTCTGGAAAACGCAACTCAACTTTATTCGTTCAAATATCAATTTCCTCTTTGACAAACCCGATTCTTCCAATCCTTGTCAGTGTTTGTGTCCTGCAACAATACTCATTCAGGTGTTAAATGTACTGCCGTAAACGGCTTTTTTGCCGGGTATTTATGTAAACGGATTTCCCACGCCGGGAATCGAACCCGGGCCATGGCGGTGAAAACGCCAGATCCTAGCCAGTAGACCACATGGGAACTTGCGATGCCTTACGTAACAGCGTCGTTTTTTTTTAAATTACCCCTTTCTTTTGATAATTTTGCTACGCCACAGTAAGTGTGAAAAAGAAACCACATGATGGGTGTTATTGGTCAGGACAATGTATCCGAAGGGAATTTTATGCGCTAGCGGGGAATCGAACCCCGGTCTCCCGCGTGGCAGGCGAGAATTCTACCACTGAACCACCAGCGCCACGCCACATGTAGCGGTCAATTTCGGCAATCATCTTACTCCGCTGTATGAAACATATTTTCAAATTACACCCATTAATTAGGTCCCATGCTACACGAATCAAACTCAGAAATTATATTTTTAATTTCGTAAAGAGTGATCTATCTTTTACCCATTGCTCGAAAAGATGCACGAAACGGCAGCAACTGGGGGATTAGCTCAAATGGTAGAGCGCGCGCTTAGCATGCGCGAGGTAGCGGGATCAACGCCCGCATCCTCCAAAATTTTACGCTTTGGATCTGAAATCATTCTTCAGAAAACCGTTGCTTTGCATTAAAAGTTTTCGTATTATAATATGACAAATATTGATTGATTAACAATGAAGCTGGCCGTTATCAGCCTTCGATAGATCAGTTAGTAGATTGGGGGACTGTAGATAAGTAAGCAAACAACCCTAAATCACTGGTTCAAAACCGGTTCGAAGGATAGTTGCATGGAAAATATTTTGAAAAATATTTTACTTGCCTATGTCAAATTGATATACTGGCAATGGAGTAGAAATTTATCAAATATATGTATCCATATTTATCATAACCTGACATTTTGTATGTTCCGTTGTTGTGTGCAGCTAGGGAACTAGGTGGATGATCGAAAACGCCTGAAGAATATGAATAGTCGTTCTGTGCTGTATGCCGAAATAGCTCAGGTGGGAGAGCGTCAGACTGAAGATCTGAAGGTCCCTGGTTCAATCCCGGGTTTCGGCAGGAACGAATTTGAAATATTTTGCCGGTTAGCTTGGTGTGTCTGCAAAATTTTGAAAATAACCCTTTTATTTTGCGGTTTAGGCAAACAGTTTGTTTAGGAAACCAAATGTTAAAAAAAACGAAAATAGATATGTGTCATTGTAAAAATGGATTTCAATGCGTTACGGCGGTTATGGGAGATTAGATCAAATAAGAGAGCGCGCGCTTTGAATGCGTGAGGTAGCGGGATCGATGCCCGCATCCTCATATTTTTTCCTATATGATCAATTAAAAACACATTAAATTCTGGAAAACGCAACTCAACTTTATTCGTTCAAATATCAATTTCCTTTTTGACAAACCCGATTCTTCCAATCCTTGTCAGTGTTTGTGTCCTGCAACAATACTCATTCAGGTGTTAAATGTACTGCCGTAAACGGCTCTTTGCCGGGTATTTATGTAAACGGATTTCCCACGCCGGGAATCGAACCCGGGCCATGGCGGTGAAAACGCCAGATCCTAGCCACTAGACCACATGGGAACTTGCGATGCCTTACGTAACAGCGTCGTTTTTTGTGGGTAGCCTGCGCATGCGCGGCTAACCACTATGTAGTCGAAAAAGTGTCCGGATGTGTGTGTGTGTGTCTGTGGCAATCTTCGGCAATCGTCGGATATACGAAAGATGACGAACGGTACGTTCTACTTCCGGAAAATTTCGTTGTTTTCGAAGGACGGAAGCAACCGAGGTTACGTTAATACGTTTGTCAAATTTTAAAGCGAAGTTGAGTACTTTAAAGACGCAAAAGCGGTGATCGGTGAGCGTTGAATCTACAACTACAAAGTTACACTAATAGGAAATAAATAGTAAAAAGTTGCCCTGTTTTATAACTTATAATGCAATATTTCACCTGTCAATTTCTTGCTTGTGGACATGCAGCTATTAAACCAAATACATTACCTTATTGCAAATGGAAGTCACAAGTTGCCCTGTTTTATAAATTATAATGCAATATTTCACCTGTCAATTTCTTGCTTGTGGACATGCAGCTATTAAACCAAATACAATTACCTTATTGCAAATGGAAGTCACAAGTTGCCCTGTTTTATAAATTATAATGCAATATTTCACCTGTCAATTTCTTGCTTGTGGACATGCAGCTATTAAACCAAATACAATTACCTTATTGCAAATGGAAGTCACAAGTTGCCCTGTTTTATAAATTATAATGCAATATTTCACCTGTCAATTTCTTGCTTGTGGACATGCAGCTATTAAACCAAATACAATTACCTTATTGCACATGGTAGTAACAAGTTGCCCTGTTTTATAAATTATAATTTGGCAAATGGTAGTAACAAGTTGCCCTGTTTTATAAATTATAATGCAATATTTCACCTGTCTTTCTTGCTTGTGGACATGCAGCTATTAAACCAAATACATTACCTTATTGCAAATGGTAGTCACAAGTTGCCCTGTTTTATAAATTATAATGCAATATTTCACCTGTCAATTTCTTGCTTGTGGACATGCAGCTATTAAACCAAATACATTACCTTATTGCAAATGGTAGTCACAAGTTGCCCTGTTTTATAAATTATAATGCAATATTTCACCTGTCAATTTCTTGCTTGTGGACATGCAGCTATTAAACCAAATACATTACCTTATTGCAAATGGTAGTAACAAGTTGCCCTGTTTTATAAATTATAATTCGGCAAATGGTAGTAACAAGTTGCCCTGTTTTATAAATTATAATGCAATATTTCACTTGTCAATTTCTTGCTTGTGGACATGCGGCTATTAAACCAAATGCTTTGGAGTTCAAAAAACAATTAAACAAAGCTGTTAACAAAAGTGCATTTCAACTGATCAAAAATATTTAAAATATTGTTCAGATACATAGATAAGTCCTTAAAAAATGTTAATGCGAAACGTTTGAAACAATTTTGGACTCTTTGTTATGTGACTGTAAAATGCTCTGGCAAATCAAGTAGTTTATCCTCAATGAAATCTTTGTTAAGATCTTTCTCCTTCTAAACTAAGCTTTATGTTATCAGACGATGTGTGCCACCATCCCGGAACCTTACTGTCTTTTTGTTCTGTTCACCTATTCTGCTTAAAAAATTTCATTTCCTATCTCTTGTAAAAATGCTTTTATATATGTTTTGATCTGTCCTAAAATGTATTTAATACAATAAAATATTATAATATATAGATTGCGTAATAAATCGACTTCGTTATAACTGTATTCAACCAGCTAATTATAGGGCGTTTATTCCGTTGTCTATGGCGTTAAAACATAAGACTAGAAAATAATATTTTATTGCATCAGTTGATATTTACTTGCCACTATAGCAGCTTTATCGCATTAATAATGTTTAACAGGCTACCCACATGTACGCAATGCGTACCTATTTTTTTTAAATTACCCCTTTCTTTTGATAATTTTGCTACGCTACAGTAAGTGTGAAAAAGAAACCACATGATGGGTGTTATTGGTCAGGACAATGCATCCGAAGGGAATTTTATGCGCTAGCGGGGAATCGAACCCCGGTCTCCCGCGTGGCAGGCGAGAATTCTACCACTGAACCACCAGCGCAACGCCACATATAGCGGTCAATTTCGGCAATCATGTTACTCCGCTGTATGAAACATATTTTCAAATTACACCCATAAATTAGGTCCCATGTACACGAATCAAACTCAGAAATTATATTTTAATTTCGTAAAGAGTGATCTATCTTTTACCGATTGCTCGAAAAGATGCACGAAACGGCAGCAACTGGGGGATTCGCTCAAATGGTAGAGCGCGCGCTTAGCATGCGCGAGGTAGCGGGATCGACGCCCGCATCCTCCAAAATTTTACGCTTTGGATCTGAAATCATTCTTCAGAAAACCGTTGCTTTGCATTAAAAGTTTCGTATTATAATATGACAAATATGATTGATCAGCAATGAAGCTGGCCGTTATCAGCCTTCGATAGATCAGTTAGTAGATTGGGGACTGTAGATAAGTAAGCAAACATCCCTAAATCACTGGTTAAAACCGGTTCGAAGGATAGTTGCATGGAAAATATTTTGAAAAATATTTTACTTGCCTATGTCAAATTGATATACTGGCAATGGAGTAGAAATTTATTAAATATATGTATCCATATTTATCATAACCTGACATTTTGTATGCTCCGTTGTTGTGTGCAGCTAGGGAACTAGGTGGATGATCGAAAACGCCTGAAGAATATGAATAGTCGTTCTGTGCTGTATGCCGAAATAGCTCAGGTGGAGAGCGTCAGACTGAAGATCTGAAGGTCCCTGGTTCAATCCCGGGTTTCGGCAGGAACTAATTTGAAATATTTTGCCGGTTAGCTTGGTGTGTCTGCAAAATTTTGAAAATAACCCTTTTATTTTGCGGTTTAGGCAAATAGTTTGTTTAGGAAACCAAATGTTAAAAAAACCGAAAATATAGATATGTGTCATTGTAAAAATGGATTTCAATGCGTTACGGCGGTTATGGGAGATTAGATCAAATAAGAGAGCGCGCGCTTTGAATGCGTGAGGTAGCGGGATCGATGCCCGCATCCTCATATTTTTTTCCTATATGATCAATTAAAAACACATTAAATTCTGGAAAACGCAACTCAACTTTATTCGTTCAAATATCAATTTCCTTTTTGACAAACCCGATTCTTCCAATCCTTGTCAGTGTTTGTGTCCTGCAACAATACTCATTCAGGTGTTAAATGTACTGCCGTAAACGGCTCTTTTTTGCCGGGTATTTATGTAAACGGATTTCCCACGCCGGGAATCGAACCCGGGCCATGGCGGTGAAAACGCCAGATCCTAGCCAGAGACCACATGGGAACTTGCGATGCCTTACGTAACAGCGTCGTTTTTTTTTAAATTACCCCTTTCTTTTGATAATTTTGCTACGCCACAGTAAGTGTGAAAAAGAAACCACATGATGGGTGTTATTGGTCAGGACAATGCATCCGAAGGGAATTTTATGCGCTAGCGGGGAATCGAACCCCGGTCTCCCGCGTGGCAGGCGAGAATTCTACCACTGAACCACCAGCGCCACGCCACATAGCGGTCAATTTCGGCAATCACTTACTCCGCTGTATGAAACATATTTTCAAATTACACCCATAAATTAGGTCCCATGCTACACGAATCAAACTCAGAAATTATATTTTTAATTTCGTAAAGAGTGATCTATCTTTTACCGATTGCTCGAAAAGATGCACGAAACGGCAGCAACTGGGGATTAGCTCAAATGGTAGAGCGCGCGCTTAGCATGCGCGAGGTAGCGGGATCGACGCCCGCATCCTCCAAAATTTTACGCTTTGGATCTGAAATCATTCTTCAGAAAACCGTTGCTTTGCATTAAAAGTTTTCGTATTATAATATGACAAATATTGATTGATCAACAATGAAGCTGGCCGTTATCAGCCTTCGATAGACAGTTAGTAGATTGGGGGACTGTAATAAGTAAGCAAACATCCCTAAATCACTGGTTAAAACCGGTTCGAGGATAGTTGCATGGAAAATATTTTGAAAAATATTTACTTGCCTTATGTCAAATTGACATACTGGCAATAGTAGAAATTTATTAAATATATGTATCCATATATTTATCATACTGAACATGATGCTCCGTTGTTGTGTGCAGCTAGGAACTAGGTGGATTGATCGAAAACGCCTGAAAGATAATAGTCGTTCTGTGCTGTATGCCGAAATAGCTCAGGTGGGAGAGCGTCAGACTGAAGATCTGAAGGTCCCTGGTTCAATGGTGCCCCGGGTTTCGGCAGGAAAGCTAATTTGAAATATTTTTGCCCGGTTTAGCTTGGTGTGTCTGCAAAATTTTGAAAATAACCCTTTTATTTTGCGGTTTAAGGCAAAAGTTTGTTTAGGAAACCAAAAATGTTAAAAAAAACGAAACGATAGAAATATGTGTCATTGTAAAAAGGATTTCAATGCGTTACGGCGTTATGGGGATTAGATCAAAATAAGAGAGCGCGCGCGCGTTGAATGCGTGAGGTAGCGGGATCGATGCCCGCATCCTCATATTTTTTTCCTATATGATCAATTAAAAAACACATTAAATTCTGGAAAACGCAACTCAACTTTATTCGTTCAAATATCAATTCCTTTTTGACAAACCCGATTCTTCCAATCCTTGTCAGTGTTTGTGTCCTGCAACAATACTCATTCAGGTGTTAAATGTACTGCCGTAAACGGCTCTTTTGCCGGGTATTTATGTAAACGGATTTCCCACGCCGGGAATCGAACCCGGGCCATGGCGGTGAAAAACGCCAGATCCTAGCCACTAGACCACATGGAACTTGCGATGCCTTACGTAACAGCGTCGTTTTTTTTTTAAATTACCCCTTTCTTTTGATAATTTTGCTACGCCACAGTAAGTGTGAAAAAGAAACCACATGATGGGTGTTATTGGTCAGGACAATGCATCCGAAGGGAATTTTATGCGCTAGCGGGGAATCGAACCCCGGTCTCCCGCGTGGCAGGCGAGAATTCTACCACTGAACCACCAGCGCACGCCACAATAGTGGTCAATTCGGCAATCATGTTACTCCGCTGTATGAAACATATTTTCAAATTACACCCATAAATTAGGTCCCATGCTACACGAATCAAACTCAGAAATTATATTTTTAATTTCGTAAAGAGTGATCTATCTTTTACCATTGCTCGAAAAGATGCACGAAACGGCAGCAACTGGGGGATTAGCTCAAATGGTAGAGCGCGCGCTTAGCATGCGCGAGGTAGCGGGATCGACGCCCGCATCCTCCAAAATTTTACGCTTTGGATCTGAAATCATTCTTCAGAAAACCGTTGCTTTGCATTAAAAGTTTTCGTATTATAATATGACAAATATTGATTGATCAACAATGAAGCTGGCCGTTATCAGCCTTCGATAGATCAGTTAGTAGATTGGGGGACTGTAGATAAGTAAGCAAACATCCCTAAATCACTGGTTCAAAACCGGTTCGAAGGATAGTTGCATGGAAATATTTTGAAAAATATTTTACTTGCCTATGTCAAATTGATATACTGGCAATGGAGTAGAAATTTATTAAATATATGTATCCATATTTATCATAACCTGACATTTTGTATGCTCCGTTGTTGTGTGCAGCTAGGGAACTAGGTGGATGATCGAAAACGCCTGAAGAATATGAATAGTCGTTCTGTGCTGTATGCCGAAATAGCTCAGGTGGGAGAGCGTCAGACTGAAGATCTGAAGGTCCCTGGTTCAATCCCGGGTTTCGGCAGGAACTAATTTGAAATATTTTGCCGGTTAGCTTGGTGTGTCTGCAAAATTTTGAAAATAACCCTTTTATTTTGCGGTTTAGGCAAATAGTTTGTTTAGGAAACCAAATGTTAAAAAAACGAAAATAGATATGTGTCATTGTAAAATGGATTTCAATGCGTTACGGCGGTTATGGGGAGATTAGATCAAATAAGAGAGCGCGCGCTTTGAATGCGTGAGGTAGCGGGATCGATGCCCGCATCCTCATATTTTTTTCCTATATGATCAATTAAAAACACATTAAATTCTGGAAAACGCAACTCAACTTTATTCGTTCAAATATCAATTTCCTTTTTGACAAACCCGATTCTTCCAATCCTTGTCAGTGTTTGTGTCCTGCAACAATACTCATTCAGGTGTTAAATGTACTGCCGTAAACGGCTCTTTTGCCGGGTATTATGTAAACGGATTTCCCACGCCGGGAATCGAACCCGGGCCATGGCGGTGAAAACGCCAGATCCTAGCCACTAGACCACATGGGAACTTGCGATGCCTTACGTAACAGCGTCGTTTTTTTTAAACCCCTTTCTTTGATAATTTTGCTACGCCACAGTAAGTGTGAAAAAGAAACCACATGATGGGTGTTATTGGTCAGGACAATGCATCCGAAGGGAATTTTATGCGCTAGCGGGGAATCGAACCCCGGTCTCCGCGTGGCAGGCGAGAATTCTACCACTGAACCACCAGCGCCACGCCACATATAGCGGTCAATTTCGGCAATCATGTTACTCCGCTGTATGAAACATATTTTCAAATTACACCCATAAATTAGGTCCCATGCTACACGAATCAAACTCAGAAATTATATTTTTAATTTCGTAAAGAGTGATCTATCTTTTACGCATTGCTCGAAAAGATGCACGAAACGGCAGCAACTGGGGATTAGCTCAAATGGTAGAGCGCGCGCTTAGCATGCGCGAGGTAGCGGGATCGACGCCCGCATCCTCCAAAATTTTACGCTTTGGATCTGAAATCATTCTTCAGAAAACCGTTGCTTTGCATTAAAAGTTTTCGTATTATAATATGACAAATATTGATTGATCAACAATGAAGCTGGCCGTTATCAGCCTTCGATAGACAGTTAGTAGATTGGGGGACTGTAGATAAGTAAGCAAACATCCCTAAATCACTGGTTAAACCGGTTCGAAGGATAGTTGCATGGAAAATATTTTGAAAAATATTTTACTTGCCTATGTCAAATTGACATACTGGCAATGGAGTAGAAATTTATTAAATATGTATCCATATTTATCATAACCTGACATTTTGTATGCTCCGTTGTTGTGTGCAGCTAGGGAACTAGGTGGATGATCGAAAACGCCTGAAGAATATGAATAGTCGTTCTGTGCTGTATGCCGAAATAGCTCAGGTGGGAGAGCGTCAGACTGAAGATCTGAAGGTCCCTGGTTCAATCCCGGGTTTCGGCAGGAACTAATTTGAAATATTTTGCCGGTTAGCTTGGTGTGTCTGCAAAATTTTGAAAATAACCCTTTTATTTTGCGGTTTAGGCAAATAGTTTGTTTAGGAAACCAAATGTTAAAAAAACCGAAAATATAGATATGTGTCATTGTAAAAATGGATTTCAATGCGTTACGGCGGTTATGGGAGATTAGATCAAATAAGAGAGCGCGCGCTTTGAATGCGTGAGGTAGCGGGATCGATGCCCGCATCCTCATATTTTTTTCCTATATGATCAATTAAAAACACATTAAATTCTGGAAAACGCAACTCAACTTTATTCGTTCAAATATCAATTTCCTTTTTGACAAACCCATTCTTCCAATCCTTGTCAGTGTTTGTGTCCTGCAACAATACTCATTCAGGTGTTAAATGTACTGCCGTAAACGGCTCTTTTGCCGGGTATTTATGTAAACGGATTTCCCACGCCGGGAATCGAACCCGGGCCATGGCGGTAAAACGCCAGATCCTAGCCACTAGACCACATGGAACTTGCGATGCCTTACGTAACAGCGTCGTTTTTTTTTAAATTACCCCTTTCTTTTGATAATTTTGCTACGCCACAGTAAGTGTGAAAAAGAAACCACATGATGGGTGTTATTGGTCAGGACAATGCATCCGAAGGGAATTTTATGCGCTAGCGGGGAATCGAACCCCGGTCTCCCGCGTGGCAGGCGAGAATTCTACCACTGAACCACCAGCGCCACGCCACATATAGCGGTCAATTTCGGCAATCATGTTACTCCGCTGTATGAAACATATTTCAAATTACACCCATAAAGGTCCCATGCTACACGAATCAAACTCAGAAATTATATTTTTAATTTCGTAAAGAGTGATCTATCTTTTACCGATTGCTCGAAAAGATGCACGAAACGGCAGCAACTGGGGGATTAGCTCAAATGGTAGAGCGCGCGCTTAGCATGCGCGAGGTAGCGGGATCGACGCCCGCATCCTCCAAAATTTTACGCTTTGGATCTGAAATCATTCTTCAGAAAACCGTTGCTTTGCATTAAAAGTTTTCGTATTATAATATGACAAATATTGATTGATCAACAATGAAGCTGGCCGTTATCAGCCTTCGATAGATCAGTTAGTAGATTGGGGGACTGTAGATAAGTAAGCAAACATCCCTAAATCACTGGTTAAACCGGTTCGAAGATAGTTGCATGGAAAATATTTTGAAAAATATTTACTTGCCTATGTCAAATTGACATACTGGCAATGGAGTAGAAATTTATTAAATATATGTATCCATATTTATCATAACCTGACATTTTGTATGCTCCGTTGTTGTGTGCAGCTAGGGAACTAGGTGGATGATCGAAAACGCCTGAAGAATATGAATAGTCGTTCTGTGCTGTATGCCGAAATAGCTCAGGTGGGAGAGCGTCAGACTGAAGATCTGAAGGTCCCTGGTTCAATCCCGGGTTTCGGCAGGAACTAATTTGAAATATTTTGCCGGTTAGCTTGGTGTGTCTGCAAAATTTTGAAAATAACCCTTTTATTTTGCGGTTTAGGCAAATAGTTTGTTTAGGAAACCAAATGTTAAAAAAACGAAAATAGATATGTGTCATTGTAAAAATGGATTTCAATGCGTTACGGCGGTTATGGGAGATTAGATCAAATAAGAGAGCGCGCGCTTTGAATGCGTGAGGTAGCGGGATCGATGCCCGCATCCTCATATTTTTTTCCTATATGATCAATTAAAAACACATTAAATTCTGGAAAACGCAACTCAACTTTATTCGTTCAAATATCAATTTCCTCTTTGACAAACCCGATTCTTCCAATCCTTGTCAGTGTTTGTGTCCTGCAACAATACTCATTCAGGTGTTAAATGTACTGCCGTAAACGGCTTTTTGCCGGGTATTTATGTAAACGGATTTCCCACGCCGGGAATCGAACCCGGGCATGGCGGTGAAAACGCCAGATCCTAGCCACTAGACCACATGGGAACTTGCGATGCCTTACGTAACAGCGTCGTTTTTTTTTTAAATTGCTACGCCACAGTAAGTGTGAAAAGGAAACCACATGATGGGTGTTATTGGTCAGGACAATGCATCCGAAGGGAATTTTGCGCTAGCGGGGAATCGAACGAACCCCGGTCTCCCGCGTGGCAGGCGAGAATTCTACCACTGAACCACCAGCGCAACGCCACATATAGCGGTCAATTTCGGCAATCATGTTACTCCGCTGTATGAAACATATTTTCAAATTACACCCATAAATTAGGTCCCATGCTACACGAATCAAACTCAGAAATTATATTTTTAATTTCGTAAAGAGTGATCTATCTTTTACCGATTGCTCGAAAAGATGCACGAAACGGCAGCAACTGGGGGATTAGCTGAAATGGTAGAGCGCGCGCTTAGCATGCGCGAGGTAGCGGGATCGACGCCCGCATCCTCCAAAATTTTACGCTTTGGATCTGAAATCATTCTTTAGAAAACCGTTGCTTTGCATTAAAAGTTTTCGTATTATAATATGACAAATATTGATTGATCAACAATGAAGCTTGCCGTTATCAGCCTTCGATAGATCAGTTAGTAGATTGGGGGACTGTAGATAAGTAAGCAAACATCCCTAATCACTGGTTAAACCGGTTCGAAGGATAGTTGCATGGAAAATATTTTGAAAAATATTTTACTTGCCTATGTCAAATTGATATACTGGCAATGGAGTAGAAATTTATTAAATATATGTATCCATATTTATCATAACCTGACATTTTATATGCTCCGTTGTTGTGTGCAGCTAGGGAACTAGGTGGATGATCGAAAACGCCTAAAGAATATGAATAGTTGTTCTGTGCTGTATGCCGAAATAGCTCAGGTGGGAGAGCGTCAGACTGAAGATCTGAAGGTCTCTGGTTCAATCCCGGGTTTCGGCAGGAACTAATTTTAAATATTTTGCCGGTTAGCTTGGTGTGTCTGCAAAATTTTGAAAATAACCCTTTTATTTTGCGGTTTAGGCAAATAGTTTGTTTAGGAAACCAAATGTTAAAAAAACCGAAAATATAGATATGTGTCATTGTAAAAATGGATTTCAATGCGTTACGGCGGTTATGGGAGATTAGATCAAATAAGAGAGCGCGCGCTTTGAATGCGTGAGGTAGCGGGATCGATGCCCGCATCCTCATATTTTTTTCTATATGATCAATTAAAAACACATTAAATTCTGGAAAACGCAACTCAACTTTATTCGTTCAAATATCAATTTCCTTTTTGACAAACCCGATTCTTCCAATCCTTGTCAGTGTTTGTGTCCTGCAACAATACTCATTCAGGTGTTAAATGTACTGCCGTAAACGGCTTTTTTGCCGGGTATTTATGTAAACGGATTTCCCACGCCGGGAATCGAACCCGGGCCATGGCGGTGAAAACGCCAGATCCTAGCCAGTAGACCACATGGGAACTTGCGATGCCTTACGTAACAGCGTCGTTTTTTTTTAAATTACCCCTTTCTTTTGATAATTTTGCTACGCCACAGTAAGTGTGAAAAAGAAACCACATGATGGGTGTTATTGGTCAGGACAATGCATCCGAAGGGAATTTTATGCGCTAGCGGGGAATCGAACCCCGGTCTCCCGCGTGGCAGGCGAGAATTCTACCACTGAACCACCAGCGCCACGCCACATGTAGCGGTCAATTTCGGCAATCATCTTACTCCGCTGTATGAAACATATTTTCAAATTACACCCATAAATTAGGTCCCATGCTACACGAATCAAACTCAGAAATTATATTTTTAATTTCGTAAAGAGTGATCTATCTTTTACACATTGCTCGAAAAGATGCACGAAACGGCAGCAACTGGGGGATTAGCTCAAATGGTAGAGCGCGCGCTTAGCATGCGCGAGGTAGCGGGATCGACGCCCGCATCCTCCAAAATTTTACGCTTTGGATCTGAAATCATTCTTCAGAAAACCGTTGCTTTGCATTAAAAGTTTTCGTATTATAATATGACAAATATTGATTGATCAACAATGAAGCTGGCCGTTATCAGCCTTCGATAGACCAGTTAGTAGATTGGGGGACTGTAGATAAGTAAGCAAACATCCCTAAATCACTGGTTCAAAACCGGTTCGAGGGATAGTTGCATGGAAAATATTTTGAAAAATATTTTACTTGCCTATGTCAAATTGATATACTGGCAATGGAGTAGAAATTTATTAAATATATGTATCCATATTTATCATAACCTGACATTTTGTATGCTCCGTTGTTGTGTGCAGCTAGGGAACTAGGTGGATGATCGAAAACGCCTGAAGAATATGAATAGTCGTTCTGTGCTGTATGCCGAAATAGCTCAGGTGGGAGAGCGTCAGACTGAAGATCTGAAAGGTCCCTGGTTCAATCCCGGGTTTCGGCAGGAACAATTTGAAATATTTTGCCGGTTAGCTTGGTGTCTGCAAAATTTTGAAAATAACCCTTTTATTTTGCGGTTTAGGCAAATAGTTTGTTTAGGAAACCAAATGTTAAAAAAAACGAAAATAGATATGTGTCATTGTAAAAATGGATTTCAATGCGTTACGGCGGTTATGGGAGATTAGATCAAATAAGAGAGCGCGCGCTTTGAATGCGTGAGGTAGCGGGATCGATGCCCGCATCCTCATATTTTTTCCTATATGATCAATTAAAAACACATTAAATTCTGGAAAACGCAACTCAACTTTATTCGTTCAAATATCAATTTCCTTTTTGACAAACCCGATTCTTCCAATCCTTGTCAGTGTTTGTGTCCTGCAACAATACTCATTCAGGTGTTAAATGTACTGCCGTAAACGGCTCTTTTGCCGGGTATTTATGTAAACGGATTTCCCACGCCGGGAATCGAACCCGGGCCATGGCGGTGAAAACGCCAGATCCTAGCCACTAGACCACATGGGAACTTGCGATGCCTTACGTAACAGCGTCGTTTTTTTTTAAATTACCCCTTTCTTTTGATAATTTTGCTACGCCACAGTAAGTGTGAAAAAGAAACCACATGATGGGTGTTATTGGTCAGGACAATGCATCCGAAGGGAATTTTATGCGCTAGCGGGGAATCGAACCCCGGTCTCCCGCGTGGCAGGCGAGAATTCTACCACTGAACCACCAGCGCCACGCCACATGTAGCGGTCAATTTCGGCAATCATCTTACTCCGCTGTATGAAACATATTTTCAAATTACACCCATAAATTAGGTCCCATGCTACACGAATCAAACTCAGAAATTATATTTTTAATTTCGTAAAGAGTGATCTATCTTTTACCCATTGCTCGAAAAGATGCACGAAACGGCAGCAACTGGGGGATTAGCTCAAATGGTAGAGCGCGCGCTTAGCATGCGCGAGGTAGCGGGATCGACGCCCGCATCCTCCAAAATTTTACGCTTTGGATCTGAAATCATTCTTCAGAAAACCGTTGCTTTGCATTAAAAGTTTTCGTATTATAATATGACAAATATTGATTGATCAACAATGAAGCTGGCCGTTATCAGCCTTCGATAGATCAGTTAGTAGATTGGGGGACTGTAGATAAGTAAGCAAACATCCCTAAATCACTGGTTAAACCGGTTCGAAGGATAGTTGCATGGAAAATATTTTGAAAAATATTTTACTTGCCTATGTCAAATTGATATACTGGCAATGGAGTAGAAATTTATTAAATATATGTATCCATATTTATCATAACCTGACATTTTGTATGCTCCGTTGTTGTGTGCAGCTAGGGAACTAGGTGGATGATCGAAAACGCCTGAAGAATATGAATAGTCGTTCTGTGCTGTATGCCGAAATAGCTCAGGTGGGAGAGCGTCAGACTGAAGATCTGAAGGTCCCTGGTTCAATCCCGGGTTTCGGCAGGAACTAATTTGAAATATTTTTCCGGTTAGCTTGGTGTGTCTGCAAAATTTTGAAAATAACCCTTTTATTTTGCGGTTTAGGCAAATAGTTTGTTTAGGAAACCAAATGTTAAAAAAACCGAAAATATAGATATGTGTCATTGTAAAAATGGATTTCAATGCGTTACGGCGGTTATGGGAGATTAGATCAAATAAGAGAGCGCGCGCTTTGAATGCGTGAGGTAGCGGGATCGATGCCCGCATCCTCATATTTTTTTCTATATGATCAATTAAAAACACATTAAATTCTGGAAAACGCAACTCAACTTTATTCGTTCAAATATCAATTTCCTTTTTGACAAATAGCTCGGGTGGGAGAGCGTCAGACTGAAGATCTGAAGGTCCCTGGTTCAATCCCGGGTTTCGGCAGGAACTAATTTGAAATATTTTGCCGGTTAGCTTGGTGTGTCTGCAAAATTTTGAAAATAACCCTTTTATTTTGCGGTTTAGGCAAATAGTTTGTTTAGGAAACCAAATGTTAAAAAAAACGAAAATATAGATATGTGTCATTGTAAAAATGGATTTCAATGCGTTACGGCGGTTATGGGAGATTAGATCAAATAAGAGAGCGCGCGCTTTGAATGCGTGAGGTAGCGGGATCGATGCCCGCATCCTCATATTTTTTCTATATGATCAATTAAAAACACATTAAATTCTGGAAAACGCAACTCAACTTTATTCGTTCAAATATCAATTTCCTTTTTGACAAACCCGATTCTTCCAATCCTTGTCAGTGTTTGTGTCCTTCAACAATACTCATTCAGGTGTTAAATGTACTGCCGAAAACGGCTCTTTTGTTGGGTATTTATGTAAACGGATTTCCCACGGCGGGAATCGAACCCGGGCCATGGCGGTAAAAACGCCAGATCCTAGCCACTAGACCACAAAGGAACTTGCGATGCCTTATGTAACAGCGTCGTTTTTTTTTAAATTACCCCTTTCTTTTGATAATTTTGCTACGCCACAGTAAGTGTGAAAAAGAAACCACATGATGGGTGTTATTGGTCAGGACAATGCATCCGAAGGGAATTTTATGCGCTAGCGGGGAATCGAACCCTGGTTTCCCGCGTGGCAGGCGAGAATTCTACCACTGAACCACCAGCGCCACGCCACATATAGCGGTCAATTTCGGCAATCATCTTACTCCGCTGTATGAAACATATTTTCAAATTAACCCATAAATTAGGTCCCATGCTACACGAATCAAACTCAGAAATTATATTTTTAATTTCGTAAAGAGTGATCTATCTTTTACCGAATGCTCGAAAAGATGCACGAAACGGCAGCAACTGGGGGATTAGCTCAAATGGTAGAGCGCGCGCTTAGCATGCGCGAGGTAGCGGGATCAACGCCGCATCCTCCAAAATTTTACGCTTTGGATCTGAAATCATTCTTCAGAAAACCGTTGCTTTGCATTAAAAGTTTTCGTATTATAATATGACAAATATTGATTGATCAACAATGAAGCTGGCCGTTATCAGCCTTCGATAGATCAGTTAGTAGATTGGGGGACTGTAGATAAGTAAGCAAACATCCCTAAATCACTGGTTAAACCGGTTCGAAGGATAGTTGCATGGAAAATATTTTGAAAAATATTTTACTTGCCTATGTCAAATTGACATACTGGCAATGGAGTAGAAATTTATTAAATATATGTATCCATATTTATCATAACCTGACATTTTGTATGCTCCGTTGTTGTGTGCAGCTAGGGAACTAGGTGGATGATCGAAAACGCCTGAAGAATATGAATAGTCGTTCTGTGCTGTATGCCGAAATAGCTCAGGTGGGAGAGCGTCAGACTGAAGATCTGAAGGTCCCTGGTTCAATCCCGGGTTTCAACAGGAACTAATTTGAAATATTTTGCCGGTTAGCCTGGTGTGTCTGCAAAATTTTGAAAATAACCCTTTTATTTTGCGGTTTAGGCAAATAGTTTGTTTAGGAAACCAAATGTTAAAAAAAACGAAAATAGATATGTGTCATTGTAAAAATGGATTTCAATGCGTTACGGCGGTTATGGGAGATTAGATCAAATAAGAGAGCGCGCGCTTTGAATGCGTGAGGTAGCGGGATCGATGCCCGCATCCTCATATTTTTTTCCTATATGATCAATTAAAAACACATTAAATTCTGGAAAACGCAACTCAACTTTATTCGTTCAAAAAATCTATTTCCTTTTTGACAAACCCGATTCTTCCAATCCTTGTCAGTGTTTGTGTCCTGCAACAATACTCATTTAGGTGTTAAATGTACTGCCGAAAACGGCTCTTTTGCCGGGTATTTATGTAAACGGATTTCCCATGCCGGGAATCGAACCCGGGCCATGGCGGTGAAAACGCCAGATCCTAGCCAACCACATGGGAACTTGCGATGCCTTACGTAACAGCGTCGTTTTTTTTTTAAATTACCCCTTTCTTTGGTAATTTTGCCACGCCACAGTAAGTGTGAAAAAGAAACCACATGATGGGTGTTATTGGTCAGGACAATGCATCCGAAGGGAATTTTATGCGCTAGCGGGGAATCGAACCCCGGTCTCCCGCGGCAGGCGAGAATTCTACCACTGAACCACCAGCGCAACGCCACATATAGCGGTCAATTTCGGCAATCATGTTACTCCGCTGTATGAAACATATTTTCAAATTACACCCATAAATTAGGTCCCATGCTACACGAATCAAACTCAGAAATTATATTTTTAATTTCGTAAAGAGTGATCTATCTTTTACCGATTGCTCGAAAAGATGCACGAAACGGCAGTAACTCTGGGATTAGCTCAAATGGTAGAGCGCGCGCTTAGCATGCGCGAGGTAGCGGGATCGACGCCCGCATCATCCAAAATTTTACGCTTTGGATCTGAAATCATTCTTCAGAAAACCGTTGCTTTGCATTAAAAGTTTTCGTATTATAATATGACAAATATTGATTGATCAACAATGAAGCTGGCCGTTATCAGCCTTCGATAGACAGTTAGTAGATTGGGGGACTGTAGATAAGTAAGCAAACATCCCTAAATCACTGGTTCAAACCGGTTCGAAGGATAGTTGCATGGAAAATATTTTGAAAAATATTTTACTTGCCTATGACAAATTGATATACTGCCAATGGAGTAGAAATTTATTAAATATATGTATCCATATTTATCATAACCTGACATTTTGTATGCTCCGTTGTTGTGTGCAGCTAGGGAACTAGGTGGATGATCGAAAACGCCTGAAGAATATGAATAGTCGTTCTGTGCTGTATGCCGAAATAGCTCAGGTGGGAGAGCGTCAGACTGAAGATCTGAAGGTCCCTGGTTCAATCCCGGGTTTCGGCAGGAACTAATTTGAAATATTTTGCCGGTTAGCTTGGTGTGTCTGCAAAATTTTGAAAATAACCCTTTTATTTTGCGGTTTAGGCAAATAGTTTGTTTAGGAAACCAAATGTTAAAAAAAACGAAAAGATATGTGTCATTGTAAAAATGGATTTCAATGCGTTACGGCGGTTATGGGAGATTAGATCAAATAAGAGAGCGCGCGCTTTGAATGCGTGAGGTAGCGGGATCGATGCCCGCATCCTCATATTTTTTTCCTATATGATCAATTAAAAACACATTAAATTCTGGAAAACGCAACTCAACTTTATTCGTTCAAATATCAATTTCCTTTTTGACAAACCCGATTCTTCCAATCCTTGTCAGTGTTTGTGTCCTGCAACAATACTCATTCAGGTGTTAAATGTACTGCCGTAAACGGCTCTTTTGCCGGGTATTTATGTAAACGGATTTCCCACGCCGGGAATCGAACCCGGGCCATGGCGGTGAAAACGCCAGATCCTAGCCACTAGACCACATGGGAACTTGCGATGCCTTACGTAACAGCGTCGTTTTTTTTTAAATTACCCCTTTCTTTTGATAATTTTGCTACGCCACAGTAAGTGTGAAAAAGAAACCACATGATGGGTGTTATTGGTCAGGACAATGCATCCGAAGGGAATTTTATGCGCTAGCGGGGAATCGAACCCCGGTCTCCCGCGTGGCAGGCGAGAATTCTACCACTGAACCACCAGCGCCACGCCACATATAGCGGTCAATTTCGGCAATCATGTTACTCCGCTGTATGAAACATATTTTCAAATTACACCCATAAATTAGGTCCCATGCTACACGAATCAAACTCAGAAATTATATTTTTAATTTCGTAAAGAGTGATCTATCTTTTACCGATTGCTCGAAAAGATGCACGAAACGGCAGCAACTGGGGGATTCGCTCAAATGGTAGAGCGCGCGCTTAGCATGCGCGAGGTAGCGGGATCGACGCCCGCATCCTCCAAAATTTTACGCTTTGGATCTGAAATCATTCTTCAGAAAACCGTTGCTTTGCATTAAAAGTTTTCGTATTATAATATGACAAATATTGATTGATCAACAATGAAGCTGGCCGTTATCAGCCTTCGATAGATCAGTTAGTAGATTGGGGGACTGTAGATAAGTAAGCAAACATCCCTAAATCACTGGTTAAACCGGTTCGAAGATAGTTGCATGGAAAATATTTTGAAAAATATTTTACTTGCCTATGTCAAATTGACATACTGGCAATGGAGTAGAAATTTATTAAATATATGTATCCATATTTATCATAACCTGACATTTTGTATGCTCCGTTGTTGTGTGCAGCTAGGGAACTAGGTGGATGATCGAAAACGCCTGAAGAATATGAATAGTCGTTCTGTGCTGTATGCCGAAATAGCTCAGGTGGGAGAGCGTCAGACTGAAGATCTGAAGGTCCCTGGTTCAATCCCGGGTTTCGGCAGGAACTAATTTGAAATATTTTGCCGGTTAGCTTGGTGTGTCTGCAAAATTTTGAAAATAACCCTTTTATTTTGCGGTTTAGGCAAATAGTTTGTTTAGGAAACCAAATGTTAAAAAAAACGAAAATAGATATGTGTCATTGTAAAAATGGATTTCAATGCGTTACGGCGGTTATGGGAGATTAGATCAAATAAGAGAGCGCGCGCTTTGAATGCGTGAGGTAGCGGGATCGATGCCCGCATCCTCATATTTTTTTCCTATATGATCAATTAAAACACATTAAATTCTGGAAAACGCAACTCAACTTTATTCGTTCAAATATCAATTTCCTTTTTGACAAACCCGATTCTTCCAATCCTTGTCAGTGTTTGTGTCCTGCAACAATAGTCATTCAGGTGTTAAATGTACTGCCGTAAACGGCTTTTTTGCCGGGTATTTATGTAAACGGATTTCCCACGCCGGGAATCGAACCCGGGCCATGGCGGTGAAAACGCCAGATCTTAGCCACTAGACCACATGGGAACTTGCGATGCCTTACGTAACAGCGTCGTTTTTTTTAAATTACCCCTTTCTTTTGATAATTTTGCTACGCCACAGTAAGTGTGAAAAAGAAACCACATGATGGGTGTTATTGGTCAGGACAATGCATCCGAAGGGAATTTTATGCGCTAGCGGGGAATCGAACCCCGGTCTCCCGCGTGGCAGGCGAGAATTCTACCACTGAACCACCAGCGCCACGCCACATATAGCGGTCAATTTCGGCAATCATGTTACTCCGCTGTATGAAACATATTTTCAAATTACACCCATGAATTAGGTCCCATGTTACACGAATCAAACTCAGAAATTATATTTTTAATGTCGTAAAGAGTGATCTATCTTTTACCGATTGCTCGAAAAGATGCACGAAACGGCAGCAACTGGGGGATTAGCTCAAATGGTAGAGCGCGCGCTTAGCATGCGCGAGGTAGCGGGATCGACGCCCGCATCCTCCAAAATTTTACGCTTTGGATCTGAAATCATTCTTCAGAAAACCGTTGCTTTGCATTAAAAGTTTTCGTATTATAATATGACAAATATTGATTGATCAACAATGAAGCTGGCCGTTATCAGCCTTCGATAGATCAGTTAGTAGATTGGGGGACTGTAGATAAGTAAGCAAACATCCCTAAATCACTGGTTAAACCGGTTCGAAGATAGTTGCATGGAAAATATTTTGAAAAATATTTTACTTGCCTATGTCAAATTGACATACTGGCAATGGAGTAGAAATTTATTAAATATATGTATCCATATTTATCATAACCTGACATTTTGTATGCTCCGTTGTTGTGTGCAGCTAGGGAACTAGGTGGATGATCGAAAACGCCTGAAGAATATGAATAGTCGTTCTGTGCTGTATGCCGAAATAGCTCAGGTGGGAGAGCGTCAGACTGAAGATCTGAAGGTCCCTGGTTCAATCCCGGGTTTCGGCAGGAACTAATTTGAAATATTTTGCCGGTTAGCTTGGTGTGTCTGCAAAATTTTGAAAATAACCCTTTTATTTTGCGGTTTAGGCAAATAGTTTGTTTAGGAAACCAAATGTTAAAAAAACGAAAATAGATATGTGTCATTGTAAAAATGGATTTCAATGCGTTACGGCGGTTATGGGAGATTAGATCAAATAAGAGAGCGCGCGCTTTGAATGCGTGAGGTAGCGGGATCGATGCCCGCATCCTCATATTTTTTTCCTATATGATCAATTAAAAACACATTAAATTCTGGAAAACGCAACTCAACTTTATTCGTTCAAATATCAATTTCCTTTTTGACAAACCCGATTCTTCCAATCCTTGTCAGTGTTTGTGTCCTGCAACAATACTCATTCAGGTGTTAAATGTACTGCCGTAAACGGTTCTTTTGCCGGGTATTTATGTAAACGGATTTCCCACGCCGGGAATCGAACCCGGGCCATGGCGGTGAAAACGCCAGATCCTAGCCACTAGACCACATGGGAACTTGCGATGCCTTACGTAACAGCGTCGTTTTTTTTTAAATTACCCCTTTCTTTTGATAATTTTGCTACGCCACAGTAAGTGTGAAAAAGAAACCACATGATGGGTGTTATTGGTCAGGACAATGCATCCGAAGGGAATTTTATGCGCTAGCGGGGAATCGAACCCCGGTCTCCCGCGTGGCAGGCGAGAATTCTACCACTGAACCACCAGCGCCACGCCACATATAGCGGTCAATTTCGGCAATCATGTTACTCCGCTGTATGAAACATATTTTCAAATTACACCCATGAATTAGGTCCCATGCTACACGAATCAAACTCAGAAATTATATTTTTAATTTCGTAAAGAGTGATCTATCTTTTACCATGCATTGCTCGAAAAGATGCACGAAACGGCAGCAACTGGGGGATTAGCTCAAATGGTAGAGCGCGCGCTTAGCATGCGCGAGGTAGCGGGATCGACGCCCGCATCCTCCAAAATTTTACGCTTTGGATCTGAAATCATTCTTCAGAAAACCGTTGCTTTGCATTAAAAGTTTTCGTATTATAATATGACAAATATTGATTGATCAACAATGAAGCTGGCCGTTATCAGCCTTCGATAGATCAGTTAGTAGATTGGGGGACTGTAGATAAGTAAGCAAACATCCCTAAATCACTGGTTAAACCGGTTCGAAAGATAGTTGCATGGAAAATATTTTGAAAAATATTTTACTTGCCTATGTCAAATTGACATACTGGCAATGGAGTAGAAATTTATTAAATATATGTATCCATATTTATCATAACCTGACATTTTGTATGCTCCGTTGTTGTGTGCAGCTAGGGAACTAGGTGGATGATCGAAAACGCCTAAAGAATATGAACAGTCGTTCAGGCTGTATGCCGAAATAGCTCAGGTGGGAGAGCGTCAGACTGAAGATCTGAAGGTCCCTGGTTCAATCCCGGGTTTCGGCAGGAACTAATTTGAAATATTTTGCCGGTTAGCTTGGTGTGTCTGCAAAATTTTGAAAATAACCCTTTTATTTTGCGGTTTAGGCAAATAGTTTGTTTAGGAAACCAAATGTTAAAAAAACGAAAATAGATATGTGTCATTGTAAAAATGGATTTCAATGCGTTACGGCGGTTATGGGAGATTAGATCAAATAAGAGAGCGCGCGCTTTGAATGCGTGAGGTAGCGGGATCGATGCCCGCATCCTCATATTTTTTTCCTATATGATCAATTAAAAACACATTAAATTCTGGAAAACGCAACTCAACTTTATTCGTTCAAATATCAATTTCCTTTTTGACAAACCCGATTCTTCCAATCCTTGTCAGTGTTTGTGTCCTGCAACAATACTCATTCAGGTGTTAAATGTACTGCCGTAAACGGTTCTTTTGCCGGGTATTTATGTAAACGGATTTCCCACGCCGGGAATCGAACCCGGGCCATGGCGGTGAAAACGCCAGATCCTAGCCACTAGACCACATGGGAACTTGCGATGCCTTACGTAACAGCGTCGTTTTTTTTTAAATTACCCCTTTCTTTTGATAATTTTGCTACGCCACAGTAAGTGTAAAAAAGAAACCACATGATGGGTGTTATTGGTCAGGACAATGCATCCGAAGGGAATTTTATGCGCTAGCGGGGAATCGAACCCCGGTCTCCCGCGTGGCAGGCGAGAATTCTACCACTGAACCACCAGCGCCACGCCACATGTAGCGGTCAATTTCGGCAATCATCTTACTCCGCTGTATGAAACATATTTTCAAATTACACCCATGAATTAGGTCCCATGTTACACGAATCAAACTCAGAAATTATATTTTTAATTTCGTAAAGAGTGATCTATCTTTTACCCATTGCTCGAAAAGATGCACGAAACGGCAGCAACTGGGGGATTAGCTCAATCAATCAATCAATCAATCAAAACTTTATTTAAGCACGGTAAAATCTACAGTATAAAAAGTGGGCTATAATTATATACATTCATTAGATATTTAGGGACAAAATTACTAAATACAACACAATACAATACAATTTAAAATACAGATATATAAACTGATTTACAAGATTGCCGTGCGAGAGTCTGTTTTATAGGGAGAAAATGTTGTCAATCTCCCTTTTAAATTGGTTAAGAGAGCATAATGCTCGTACATTTTGAGGTAACTCATTCCACAACACCGCGCCACTATAACTAAAACTTCGTTTAGCATAATTTGTTCGCGGTTTTGGTACAAATAAAGCATTTTCAGAGTTTCTCAAATTGTATCCTGTGCTGTGGAATTCAAATAAATTACGGAGATAATTCGGTGTTAAATCGTTAAGAATTTTGAACATTATTACAGCCTTGTGTTTTTTCCGGCGTGTCGAAAGATTGTCCAACCTAGTTTAGTGAAAAGGTCGCTGGAACTTGCATCGTATCCAGATTTGGTAATTACCCTCGCTGCTCTATTTTGCAGTTTTTGCAATTTATCATTTAACGTGATATTTAAACCATCCCAAACTGAGCTACAATAATCAAAATACGGTTGAATCAAAGCTCCGTAAATTTTGAGGGCAGTGCTTGTATCTATGAACTGGCGTATCCTTTTAAGAGCACCAATTGCCGACGCAACCTTTTTGGAAATGCCTTCAACGTGTCGCGCCCATACTAGGTGCTCATCAATTTGTAATCCTAATGATTTCGTATCTTTAACTCTCTTGATTATCTTCCCGTCAATTTCAATGTTTATTTGTTCATTATTGTGTATCATTAACCGTTGACGAGATCCAATTATCATAAATTCCGTTTTAGCGACATTTAGACTCAGTTTGTTAGCTATGAGCCATTGATTAAGATTTTTCAATTCAGAGTTAATTATTGATTCAAGCTCTGTTACAGATTTTGCCGCAATACTTATATTGGTATCATCAGCAAACATTCTCGGAGAGGCTCTTTCCAGACAATTAGGCAAATCGTTAATGTAAATTAAAAACAATAGTGGCCCCAAGTTGCTACCTTGAGGCACACCACAACTTATTTTAACAGCCTCAGATAATTCACCATTTACGCAACATCTTTGGCCACGGTTGCTTAGATATGATTCAAAGAGTTTGATGCCGCTTTGGTCAACACCATATATTCTTAACTTCCGTAAGAGAATGGTGTGATCAATGGTATCAAATGCTTTTTTGAGGTCGATAAAGACCACTCCATTGAGTAGGCCATTATCTATGTTGATTGACCATTTGTCCGTTGCTTCTAATAAGGCAGTTAATGTACTGTGCAATGATCGAAAACCGGATTGAATTTTGGATATCAAATTATTAGCATTTAAATACTCATATAGCTGATCAAAAATCAGTTTTTCAAAAATCTTAGCAACACATGAAATTACGGATATTGGTCGATAGTTGTCCATATCATCTTTTCTACCTTTCTTAAAAATCGGCGTAACTCTTGCTAACTTCCATTCCGTTGGGAATATGCCAGTAGTTATAATCTTATCAAATATTAGAGTTAATGATGGGGCAACGATTTCAGCTGCAAGTTTTAAAAGTTTGCAGGGTATTTTATCCAGACCTGATGCTTTCTTTTCGTTAATCGTTCTTAATTTACTACAAACTGTATTTATTGTGGGGGTGTCAATGAGAATGTGGTTTCAGTTGGCTCAATATAAACCTCCGGTTCCACAGCAGATGGTGGTATATCAGATGCTAAATTCTCACCTATATATATATACTTTTGCAAAGTGAGAATTAAACATTTCGGCTATGTCCTTAGGCGCATTTATTGTTTCTTCGCCAATTGTAATATTAGATATGGTCTTATGACTAGAATTATTACGAGAGCTTAATTCATTAATATTAAGTTTCCAAGTTGACTTTGGATTGTTCTGGTTGGTCTCAAGGTTATCAGTAAAATATTGACTTTTCACTTTTTTAATTTCATTATTCGTAGAGTTCCTTAATGATTTATATTGTTGCCAAATCAATGTGTCTCCAGTCATTTTTGCTTTCTTTTTCAAAAAATCTCTCTGGCGCATTTTTTTGTTTTAATTGATTAGTTATCCAAGGGGATTTCTTTTTCCTAATTCTTTTTAATCTGAGTGGAGCATGTTTATCAATGCAATTAAGTAACATCCCTTTCCATCTTACCCACATTTCATTAGGTTCATTGCACAAATTTAATTCTAACCATTGCTGTTGTTTCAAATCTCCTATAAAATTTTCTCTATGAAAATTTTAAATACTCCTTATTTCAACTAATCGCGCTTCCGCTTTCTTATAATGAACCTTATGTGTCATATAAACTAAAACATGATCACTTATGGAAAGATCAATTATACATGAGTTTATGATCTTTGTTGGGCCATTTGTAACGCAAAGATCAATTAGCGTTGAGGAATATGGTGTAGTTCTAGTGGGTTCTTTAATTATAGTTGTGTCAGGCCAAAAATTTTAAATATATCATTTAATTTATTAGCATTGGCTGATGTTGCTCCCGGCATAAGGTCCACATTTATGTCACCTGATAGAAAGTAGTCATGATTCGTCAAATCTACCTTCTGTATTATTTTCTCAAAATAATCAAAGTAATACGCTGGCAGATCTGGAGGTCGATACCAAGTGCTAATTAAAAGAGATTTAGACCGAAGCTTAGTTATTTCAACTGTTAAATATTCTAAATCGTCAGAGCTTAAATCATCGCAAATTTTGTAATTAAGGTTGCATCTTACATAGAAACAAACACCACCCCCATGTCTCCCATTTGTTCTCCTATCTTTCCTTACTATTTCATAGCCGGGTATTTGGACTTCGTTATCTCCAATTAAAGAATCAAGCTTTGTTTCGTTAATTTAGATAACATCAATATCAGATTCTTTCATAAATATTCGAAATTCATCAATATGCGCAAAAAGGCTATTAATATTTAGTGAGGCCATAACTAGACCTTTGCCAAATGGTTTATAATTAATATTAGTACACTTACGATTTACACTCGGTAGCACCGATTCAGACTCCCGCACAGCAGATTGGTCGTCCACACTACCTATTATTGACGTGTTCGCCAGATCATTGTTATTTGTGGCATAAGTACTCTTTTCCGCGTTATATAACGATTTGTCTAACGATGAATTCTTTTCCTTGGCGTCTGTGGTATGATCATCCTCAGAAGCTCCCCCAGATGATGAAGTTCCTTCGGAAAATCCTCAACAGTTGGATGTGAAAGTCGCCGAAGAAATTTGATAAAATGGACAGCCAGGAGCGCTGATCCCTTTGTATTAAGGTGTAACTTAGAGCCATTGAGGCAGGATTCGTCTATGTTCTTATTTGCGATGAATGTATATCCTTTTTTCTTGCATAGATTGTATAGTAATTTATTGGTTTCATGAATCTTTGTTGCTACGTCAATATCTCCTCTCGATATTAGGCCAGATATTGCGATTCTGGCATCTTTAAACTTGTTTTGTACTGTGGAGCTTAGATGCTTAATATTGTCGCAGCATTCTTTACTCGAGTTCTGTATTAAGTTATTCGTTCCAGCGTGTATGATAACATCTGTGGGAGAGGAATGCACATGAGCTTTTTGGAATTCATTTGCTATTTCCTCAGCTCTTTTCCCAGGGTATATTAACTTTCGAACTGAGCTTTTTGATATCTTGTGAGGATTAATATCCTTGATCATTGAATCTCCAATTAGTAGGATGTTTCGCTTGGATTTTGTGCCTTTATGAGTTGTGTTAGTGTTCTCATTCCGATGACCAGTTTCCAAGGTTTTGTCTAAAGATACTTTGCTCACAGAATCATTGGCATCGTCTTCTTGATCACTGATGCTGAGGACTTCGTACCGATTCTTTGACTCAAAAACGCTTTCAGATGTATCTTTACTAGAGCTCTTTACTTTGGTATAATCCCGTTTCTGTGTTTTGCTTCCATCATTGAGGTCTTCTTGTAGGGATCTTGCAGCTGCTCTTAAACTATCGTTCTCAGTTTCCAGTTCTTTAATTCTCTCCCTCTCCGCCGGTAGAACTTTTTCACGTTGGACCAGCTTCAGTGAGGTCATCAGACTCGATTTCTCTTCCTGGAGGTCCAGTACTTTAGCTCTAGCTTCGGACAGAGATTGGAACAAGTTCCTATTTTTCTCTTTTAGCTCGTTATTTTCCCGGTTAAGTTGCAGTTTTTCCTTCCTTAACTCGTTAACAACGTCCTCTAAGACCAGGATAGCATATGCTTTGTTCTCTTTAGTTTCTTTAATTGTTGAAATTTCATCAGCAAGAGCCTCTAGTTTTTGAGTAACACTCTGGGTATATTTCTCTAGCTTAGATTCAATTTCGTAAACTTCTTTTGGGTTTTTGTTGAAGTTTGTACTATTTAAATTACTTGTGTAGTTTTGATCATTTAGCTGTATTTTATCAGTGTTCAGGTTACAGTCTCGTGAGTTTGTATGCAAATTACTGTCTGTTGACTCCGAGATGAAATGCAAATTCCCGATCTTTGAGCTTTGATGTTTTGCAATGGCTTCGCCGCCTGTTTGTGATTCGAGTAATTCGCTATCGCTTTCCACAGTCTCTCTCGTTTCGGTCAAGGGTTCACCGTCCGCTATGTGTTCAGATGCTGCCTTATTAGTTAGATATATGTCTTTGACTAGGTCTTTGATTTTGAGAGAGGCTTCGCCTTCGAATGACAATACTAACGATTTCTTCGAGTATTTTATTGTTATTTCATCGCTGCTAAAGAGCTTAGTTGATCCACCAGGTGATGTCCAGTTGCCTCCTAAACCCAAGCGCAGCTCAGTAAAAGCTTTCAGATCTTCGAAGGAGCCATTCCACTTGATTTTTGATCCCTCGACTACGAGTTGATTGTTGATAGTCGGTTGAGTCGAAGATTCGCTTTGATTTATACTCGCCATGGTGTAGGCAAATTAAAACCGTAATATGTACTAAGCCAATTGTAGTTAGAAATTTTTTAACAGCAGCAATTACTTGGCGAATTCACAATATTTTCAGCGGAGCCCAAAGTACACGTCTACACACGACCACCTCCCAGTTGACCGCATCCTCATATTTTTTTCCTATATGATCAATTAAAAACACATTAAATTCTGGAAAACGCAACTCAACGTTATTCGTTCAAATATCAATTTCCTTTTTGACAAACCCGATTCTTCCAATCCTTGTCAGTGTTTGTGTCCTGCAATAATACTCATTCAGGTGTTAAATGTACTGCCGTAAACGGCTCTTTTGCCGGGTATTTATGTAAACGGATTTCCCACGCCGGGAATGGAACCCGGGCCATGGCGGTGAAAACGCCAGATCCTAGCCACTAGACCACATGGGAACTTGCGATGCCTAACGTAACAGCGTCGTTTTTTTTTTAAATTACCCCTTTCTTTTGATAATTTTGCTACGCCACAGTAAATGTGAAAAAGAAACCACATGATGGGTGTTATTGATCACGACAATGCATCCGAGTGGAACCTTATGCGCTAGCGGGGAATCGAACCCCGGTCTCCCGCGTGGCAGGCGAGAATTCTACCACTGAACCACCAGCGCAACGCCACATATAGCGGTCAATTTCGGCAATCATGTTACTCCGCTGTATGAAACATATTTTCAAATTACACCCATAAATTAGGTCCCATGCTACACGAATCAAACTCAGAAATTATATTTTTAATTTCGTAAAGAGTGATCTATCTTTTACCGATTGCTCGAAAAGATGCACGAAACGGCAGCAACTGGGGGATTAGCTCAAATGGTCGAGCGCGCGCTTAGCGTGCGCGAGGTAGCGGGATCGACGCCCGCATCCTCCAAAATTTTACGCTTTGGATCTGAAATCATTCTTCAGAAAACCGTTGCTTTGCATTAAAAGTTTTCGTATTATATAATATGACAAATATTGATTGATCAACAATGAAGCTGGCCGTTATCAGCCTTCGATAGATCAGTTAGTAGATTGGGGGACTGTAGATAATTAAGCAAACATCCCTAGATCACTGGTTCAAAACCGGTTCGAACGATAGTTGCATGGAAAATATTTTGAAAAATATTTTACTTGCCTATGTCAAATTGATATACTGGCAATGGAGTAGAAATTTATTAAATATATGTATCCATATTTATCATAACCTGACATTTTGTATGCTCCGTTGTTGTGTGCAGCTAGGGAACTAGGTGGATGATCGAAAACGCCTGAAGAATATGAATAGTCGTTCTGTGCTGTATGCCGAAATAGCTCAGGTGGGAGAGCGTCAGACTGAAGATATGAAGGTCCCTGGTTCAATCCCGGGTTTCGGCAGGAACTAATTTGAAATATTTTGCCGGTTAGCTTGGTGTGTCTGCAAAATTTTGAAAACAACCCTTTTATTTTGCGGTTTAGGCAAATAGTTTGTTTAGGAAATCAAATGGTTAAAAAAACGAAAATAGATATGTGTCATTGTAAAAATGGATTTCAATGCGTTACGGCGGTTATGGGAGATTAGATCAAATAAGAGAGCGCCGGCGCGCTTTGCATCCGTGAGGTAGCGGGATCGATGCCCGCATCCTCATATTTTTTTCCTATATGATCAATTAAAAATACATTAAATTCTGGAAAACGCAACTCAACCTTATTCGTTCTAATATCAATTTCCTTTTCGACAAACCCGATTCTTCCAATCCTTGTCAGTGTTTGTGTCCTGCAATAATACTCATTCAGGTGTTAAATGTACTGCCGTAAACGGCTCTTTTGCCGGGTATTTATGTAAACGGATTTCCCACGCCGGGAATCGAACCCAGGCCATGGCGGTGAAAACGCCAGATCCTAGCCACTAGACCACATGGGAACTTGCGATGCCTAACGTAACAGCGTCGTTTTTTTTTAAATTACCCCTTTCTTTTGATAATTTTGCTACGCCACAGTAAGTGTGAAAAAGAAACCACATGATGGGTGTTATTGATCACGACAATGCATCCGAGTGGAACTTTATGCGCTAGCGGGGAATCGAACCCCGGTCTCCCGCGTGGCAGGCGAGAATTCTACCACTGAACCACCAGCGCAACGCCACATATAGCGGTCAATTTCGGCAATCATGTTACTCCGCTGTATGAAACATATTTTCAAATTACACCCATAAATTAGGTCCCATGCTACACGAATCAAACTCAGAAATTATATTTTTAATTTCGTAAAGAGTGATCTATCTTTTACCGATTGCTCGAAAAGATGCACGAAACGGCAGCAACTGGGGGATTAGCTCAAATGGTCGAGCGCGCGCTTAGCGTGCGCGAGGTAGCGGGATCGACGCCCGCATCCTCCAAAATTTTACGCTTTGGATCTGAAATCATTCTTCAGAAAACCGTTGCTTTGCATTAAAAGTTTTCGTATTATAATATGACAAATATTGATTGATCAACAATGAAGCTGGCCGTTATCAGCCTTCGATAGATCAGTTAGTAGATTGGGGGACTGTAGATAATTAAGCAAACATCCCTAGATCACTGGTTCAAAACCGGTTCGAAGGATAGTTGCATGGAAAATATTTTGAAAAATATTTTACTTGCCTATGTCAAATTGATATACTGGCAATGGAGTAGAAATTTATTAAATATATGTATCCATATTTATCATAACCTGACATTTTGTATGCTCCGTTGTTGTGTGCAGCTAGGGAACTAGGTGGATGATCGAAAACGCCTGAAGAATATGAATAGTCGTTCTGTGCTGTATGCCGAAATAGCTCAGGTGGGAGAGCGTCAGACTGAAGATATGAAGGTCCCTGGTTCAATCCCGGGTTTCGGCAGGAACTAATTTGAAATATTTTGCCGGTTAGCTTGGTGTGTCTGCAAAATTTTGAAAACAACCCTTTTATTTTGCGGTTTAGGCAAATAGTTTGTTTAGGAAATCAAATGGTTAAAAAAACGAAAATAGATATGTGTCATTGTAAAAATGGATTTCAATGCGTTACGGCGGTTATGGGAGATTAGATCAAATAGAGAGCGCGCGCTTTGCATCCGTGAGGTAATCGATGCCCGCATCCTCATATTTTTTTCCTATATGATCAATTAAAAATACATTAAATTCTGGAAAACGCAACTCAACCTTATTCGTTCAATATCAATTTCCTTTTCGACAAACCCGATTCTTCCAATCCTTGTCAGTGTTTGTGTCCTTCAGGTGTTAAATGTACTGCCGTAAACGGCTCTTTTGCCGGGTATTTATGTAAACGGATTTCCCACGCCGGGAATCGAACCCAGGCCATGGCGGTGAAAACGCCAGATCCTAGCCACTAGACCACATGGGAACTTGCGATGCCTAACGTAACAGCGTCGTTTTTTTTTAAATTACCCCTTTCTTTTGATAATTTTGCTACGCCACAGTAAGTGTGAAAAAGAAACCACATGATGGGTGTTATTGATCACGACAATGCATCCGAGTGGAACTTTATGCGCTAGCGGGGAATCGAACCCCGGTCTCCCGCGTGGCAGGCGAGAATTCTACCACTGAACCACCAGCGCCACGCCACATATAGCGGTCAATTTCGGCAATCATGTTACTCCGCTGTATGAAACATATTTCAACACCATAAATTAGGTCCCATGCTACACGAATCAAACTCAGAAATTATATTTTTAATTTCGTAAAGAGTGATCTATCTTTTACCAATTGCTCGAAAAGATGCACGAAACGGCAGCAGCTGAGGGATTAGCTAAAATGGTAGAGCGCGCGCTTAGCATGCGCGAGGTAGCGGGATCGACGCCCGCATCCTCCAAAATTTTACGCTTTGGATCTGAAATCATTCTTCAGAAAACCGTTGCTTTGCATTAGAAGTTTTCGTATTATAAATGACAAATATTGATTGATCAACAATGAAGCTGGCCGTTATCAGCCTTCGATAGATCAGTTAGTAGATTGGGGGACTGTAGATAAATAAGCAAACATCCCTAAGTCACTGGTTAAACCGGTTCGAAAGATAGTTGCATGGAAAATATTTTGAAAAATATTTTACTTGCCTATGTCAAATTGACATACTGGCAATGGAGTAGAAATTTATTAAATATATGTATCCATATTTATCATAACCTGACATTTTGTATGCTCCGTTGTTGTGTGCAGCTAGGGAACTAGGTGGATGATCGAAAACGCCTGAAGAATATGAATAGTCGTTCTGTGCTGTATGCCGAAATAGCTCAGGTGGGAGAGCGTCAGACTGAAGATCTGAAAGTCCCTGGTTCAATCCCGGGTTTCGGCAGGAACTAATTTGAAATATTTTGCCGGTTAGCTTGGTGTGTCTGCAAAATTTTGAAAATAACCCTTTTATTTTGCGGTTTAGGCAAATAGTTTGTTTAGGAAACCAAATGTTAAAAAAAACGAAAATAGATATGTGTCATTGTAACAATGGTTTTCAATGCATTACGGCGGCTGTGAAGGATTAGCTCAAATGGAAGGGCGCGCGCTTTGCATGCGCGAGGTAGCGGGATCGAGCCGGCATCCGGCATATTTTTTTCCAAAATACAATTCCAACAATACCGCTCAGTAACCGCTTTAGTTTTCTTCCTGATCAACATACTAAACATACTAAAGAAGACCAATAAACTATATGAGCAACTCCGCGATAAAAGAAAGAGGAAATCAAAAACGAAAGAATAAGCTTTGTATGAACGAATCAAATGGGAATTTATCAGACGACAAAGCACAACTACCGATACTGCAAGATGAACAGCAACAATCAAAAACCAAAACATCGGTCGTCGTAGCAGATTACTCGATGTTAAAATATATCTAAGGTTAGGAGTTATAAACTGGTCAGCGAAATGTATCGGTTAAATCGTTTTCGGGAGCGAGAGTTGATGATATGAGCGATTTTCTGAAACCAACTTATCAGGATAAGTTGATTGTACATGGAACCAACGACAGTCGTTGTCGGAACCAACGACATACGCAAGAGTCAACCTATAAGCATATAGCAGCTAAAAGTCTCCGACCTAGCAAAGCAATTCAAGAAAGATTCTGGTGGTACGCCAGTTGTTTTCTCGTCCTTGGTAGAGAGAACTGATGGCCCTGAACTTGCAAAGAAGGTAAAACAGACAAATATTCTGTCAAAGTCACATTGTATTTCAAACGATTTAGTGTTTCTAGATAATAGTAATATTAATAGCTCACACTTAAATTATCGAAGATTGCATCGTAATCGAGATGGAAGTGCATTATTGCAAAATAATGTATCAAATATTCCAAATCCTAAGGATTGAATCGAGGAAAGGTTCGGGAATAAAGACTCCCAAACATGGCAGAGCTCAAAAAACAAGGGGATTCAAAATGGCTATGCTTAATATAGCTATATAGCCTACCAAATCACCTTGATGAAATACGCTTGCTGTTATTTCATTTTGTAATACGCTTGCTGGATTTCATTTTTTAAAGCAGTGCACACCTCTTTTGAAAACCAGCTTTATTCTTGAAAAGATTTTGTGTGTGTAAATAGTTTGAATGAATGAATGTTTGTCAACGTTATCGCAAGAGATGCACGCCATGCACGAGAACGAAAACCTTGCTGGCCTGCCTGGAAATACTAGCTACATAAGGAACAAGGGGGAGGAATGTTGACCATGCAACGATCGCGTTTTTTACATTTTGGTCTTTCCGCTAATCGGAAATTGGCAAAATGTAAACAGAGGGAGTGGTAAATTACACGTTTTTCTAAACTTTCTGCTGCAATGCTTTAACCCGTGTTCTTATATTAACTTTTTAATCTGAGATGTAAGAATGTCGGGATTGATTTGAATGGATCTATGAAAAAAATACTCGAATTTATTGCCTCAACATGCATCACTTTCTTTACCTTGGCTTTCACTTCTCGAGCAAAAAAGGTTCATCTTGTTTACCTTCTTCGAAGAACGACATCTCCTAGTTTACTTTTAGACAGTTGCCGAGCACATTTTATGAGATATTTGATATACTGCTCCAGGAGTTTATGGTGTAATGTGTTGTATCACGTTAAATATTACAATATGACAAATTCATATAGCCAGTACAAAACGTTTCTTTATTCGTGATCCATTAGGTTTTTGAAGGACGTTGGAAGCATGCGTAGGTTGATATACCAATTTGAACATTATTGACGATTGTCATCTTGAATATTTCTGAATTGGTGTCTAATATTGGGTTAAGTATGTGAAACAAAATATTTAAAAACTGTAAAAACTACCGGACAGTCACGAATTCTTAGAAAAGGCAATCAAAAACTACTTCCAACGTCCTTAAACCATTTTCCATATGACGCCGACGTCGGCAAAGTGTTACTGTCGGTGATTATTGATGAGTGAAATCTTTTGTCTTTCTGAAGTCATTTTCTCCTTGGATGATTATACAGACAATGAGTCGGCGACAGGTCGGCGTCATATGGAAACCAGGCTTTAATTCGTTCACGACTCTGTCTTCGGATATAAATGAGCGGAAATTGTTTTGTCTTTCTCATGAAACCGACACGGGCGAATCGTAGCCCATCGCCGATCTACGACCGATGACGAGGCGGCGACTGTGTAGCATTAAATGCTGGTTAATTATTATTTCATAAATAGGATAATTGTGCAACTGATATCGTATTCAGGCGTTTTTTATAGCTTCAAGTCTTCGCTCTAATTCCTCTTTCTCCCTCAAAAGTTCTTTGGTCTTCCTCTCATTTCTATCCAATCTGTTTTCAAGTGTCTGCATTAGTGGACCACACATGACTTCGATCACACGACACAGTGACTTCGTGAAAACTACAATAACGACAATAATTTAATCAAGGAAATTGGAAGCACGTACCACTTGCACAGGTAAATGTAACTTATGGTTATGGAATCTTTCTTTCAAAAGTTTTAACGCGGTCAATTTTCAGTGTTTTCATATCTTCCAAATTTTTAAGAAATTGGTTGCGTGATGTTGTAAAATGCGGGAGATGCGGCGTAGGCCGTGGAGCGTAGGTAGAAAAGCCTGGCTTGCAAGGTTGGATATAGCCTTGCAAAGTTAATAAACAACCACGTAATATTCTGTTTATTACATGAACAAATTATAAGCAAACGACAATTCTTAGTAACTCTAAAACAAATATGTATTGAAGGGCACACATTTAAAATAACAATGTTCAGTAAAATGCGCTTATATAGTTATAGTCTCTTGAACGTGTATATAAATATGGTATGGTAAATAAAACGAACGGAAACTCTGAGCTAGAAACATTCTTTGATTGGTCAAACATACTTCCTACGCGGTTTTTTATTGGCTTGCATGTAAAATTTTGATTTTTACACGTAAGATATCGTATTTTTACGTGTGTTTAAATACGATTTTTCTCGGTGCATGGCGTAAAACTCTATACAACACTCATGTTCATATAATAGAAAAGCAGTCCATAATCCAAAAGGTCAATTACTCTGCATGGATTAGCTATAACAGAACTTACTCACCTGCACCGTTGTGTACAATAGTCAAAAGATCATTTTTCTTAGTTGCTTTCTCCGGCTTGACTTTGCTAAATACAGAGAAAATTGCAACGAGTTAAACCTAAATGCCGACAAGTATTTTGTTATAAACTGAAATGCCGATCATGACGTTTTGAGATTGAAGATTTAGTACTGTTTATTATAGGTGGAAGTCGCGTAATGTAAACTAACGGTTCAATTCTCCATATTTTAAACTTCTAAACTTTTCAAGAAACAATGTGCTTTCGGAGTATCTAACACCAAACATGAACTATAGAGTTTATGATCAGAACAATTCGAAACATGCGAAATTTGGGCAATTTTACATCATCAATAATGATTTTTTTCGATTATTACTTGAGTGTCTTTTGATATACTTCTTCTTCCTCCTATAATAAAGTAAAAAGTGATCATTGAAAATTCGAACGAGACAGGTTACGAGACACGTTGCAAGACAAACATATAGGCTTCCACGTTCTAGGATCTTCGGCATTATAAATATGTAACGCCGATTTTTAATAGTTATAAAGTTTGTTCTCGAAACTACAAAAGCTCGCGTTCTTTAATGTCAGTTCCTTTGGTAGTGTATTTGGTAGATCCAACATATCTATATAGTCTCTGTGTGTGGGTGATTCCGCGGTGACATAAACGGCAGATGTAGAATGAATTTGCTCGCGCGTCGTTGTATTCGTTCCAAACGTTTGATGTTCTCCACAGATTGTGGAGCCCAGACTTGAGAAGCGTAGCATAGTTTCGAGCGTACAAAAGCCAAATATAGGGTGCGACGAACTGACATAGGCTTAATGTCTGGAGTAATTCTTCTTATGTAGCCTAACATTGTTGTTGCTTGAGCACAAATTTAGACCATGTTAGATTGGATGTGGTCCGCACGCCCAAATCACGTTTGTGATCAGGTCTTTCTCGGACAGAGTTATGCTTGTAAGGGAAATCTATTTTGTTGAGCTTTCTTTTTTCGTAAGACTTTCACGGTTCACATTGCTAAAGCTTTCTTGAAAGTTTGTCAGATCTTGCTCTAGCGACGATGCGGTTTCGTATCGTCCGCAAAGGTTGCAATGTTTGAGATGCTCACGGTTTCAGAGAGATGATTTTCATATAGAAGAAACAGCAAGACAGCAAGGAACCGAGAATAGAGCCTTGTGGCACACCAGATGTCACGGAAAGTGGTCGTGATGTTGCACCAGCGACAGTTGTCTGTTGGTAACGATTGCTGAGATATGCATGACGAAAACCAGTTAAGGAGGTTACCTTGAAAACTGAACTCACGTAGTCGGTGCATTAGCTTAGTGTGACTAACTTTATCGAACGGCTTCGACATGTCGAAATAAGTCACTTAGAACTATCTGTTTACCGTTATCTAATTCCGACCTATATGATCGAATACTTCAATCAACTGTGTTACACAGGACTTTCGTGGGACAAACCCGTGTTAATAAGGATTGATTTGATGGAAAACGTGATATTCGATGTTTTGACGCCGCGTTTATACGTACAACATTCGGCAATTTCCATTCGTCAGGAAGTACACCACAACGTAAGGATTTGTTAAAGAGGGCGCAGAGCGAAGAAGCGATGACGTTTCCGTTAATAATCGTGCCGGGATTCATCCGGACCAAAAGCTTTGTTATTGTCTAAATTAGCCAAAACCGCTATCGCTTCGTTGTTTGTCAGTGTCACGCCTTCAAGAATTATGTCCGGTTCCAAACGTTCTTCTGTATCGAGGTATATTTTACGCGTAAAAATTGATCAGGTTGTTCCTGGTTGATGAAAACAACACTGAACAATGATGTGGTGTATCGAAGGAACATGGTTGTTCTCAAGTTGAGGCAACTGGTTGAAGCTTAAAATGTTGATACAACTTGAAAACATCCATCACCTCGCGTTCGTTGAAAATGTAATAAAAATATTTCTCCGGTACTTCCTAGATTAACCATTAACCACAATCATAAAAAAAATAGCCGGGGAGCACCATACTGATGTTGGATTTAAAACGTCTACCCTGGCTTCGGAAAGGCTTTGGAGGCATTTGATTTGAAGCATATTATATATAAAGTTTATATATCATACCTAAGAATTTATACAGGTATGCTCTCTCTTAATATAAAATACAGTAAAATTCATTATAACTGATTTGCGATTGATAATACCTGTCCTAATATATCAGGAAGTTGTTCCAACGCTTCAAGACAAGCGTCGCTTATGGTTTCACTAGGGACGATCCTCACAGGAACTTCGACCCGCCTGTACCTAATAAATAATCGAAATACATTGGTGTAAGAGGGGGAAACTGAAATTAGCGAGTTAAGCACAGGGAAGGGTGTAGACGTATATGCGTTGGCTATTTGCAACTGCATGCCGACGCTCGTGCGAGCACAAAACCTGACCACGACCTGCACTGAAAACATGTCAAAATCATACCCAAATTTATCTTTCAATTTAATTTGCTTTTTAGATGGAACATGTAACGTTGCATTCAGCTACCATTTAGAGATCAGCTGACGAGTACTGTAAATCTCGTATACCCCAAATGTAACTTAATGCGATTATGCCACTCTACCAGACCAGCTTAAAAGTTAGCTCGACCCCGGTAGGATTGGAACCCGCGACCTTTGGTTTGCTAGCCCAGTGCTCTTTCAACTGAGATACTGGATTTGGACGGTTGGAATGATATTCCGGAATTCAATCTAAATCCATTTTGTGTCTTAAAGATGCACCATCACATTATTAATTTACCTGAGCCATGCACTATCACAGTTTATGACATTCTTATCCTGGCAATAATTCGACATACACAAGGAATATAATGTTAAGAGATATTACTTACTCCATTGATGAGTTTACATGCGACTGAAAACAAGTCAATTGTATCTGACCACGCTGCATATAAACAAACAAAGAGAAAACCGAAATTAGTCCCGTTTCAGAGACGTCAAATTTTTCATGTACCGAATCGAATGCATTGGAACATATACATACAAAGACTTCAGCTTATCAACATCAGGTCTGGTTTACACTGTCAAAGATCCTGTGTTCAGAGCAGTGAATTGTAATAAAAAACTGTAACGATACCTCTTCATTGTTTTTGTGAAGCCAAAGAAGCCAGACACGCGTGACACAAAAACAATGAGGAGGTATCGTTCCAGTTCGGTTCAATGGTTCAGAGTTAAAATTTTGCATTGGTAAATCCAATTGATAAATTACCTATAAAATTGTGAAAGTGCATGGGGCATGCAGTTTGTGCTGAACCTAAGGTATAGTCTCTGCATGCATTGTCTGAAAAGGATCATAAACGTTCCAAGCCATGGTGGTTGGTGTTGTATTATGAGTGCGAGGTTTCTTTGCTTTCAAATACTGATATAAATTTGCACGGTTATTATCTGTCATTATCATGTTTTATGACAGTAAAAATCATTTGGGAGGACGATTTGAGGATGACGAATCCACTTGAGACACAGCTGAAATGTATAGTACTCACCGACGAAGCAGTATCATCGTTAAAACATGAGAAAATCAAACCAACAAAACCTGGATCCATCATCTGGTACATGGCCTGAGTCTGAACGTCTGCAAGGAAAGGACGGCTTTGTGTGTGAAATATTTTGACTGTTCTTGATATTTTAAGAAATAGACAATTTCCCTTTAAGAAATTATCGGTACTTTGTTGCACAGTTGATCTGAACAGAGCAACCCCAGTGCAGTGATAGCGCATATGACTCGGGTGTTTAAATGAATATTAAAATGGTGCTACTCTAAAACCGGGTAGTCTAAAAAATTAGCTTGACCATATTGGCAATCGAGACCGCGGCCTTTGGTTTGCTAGCCCAATGCTCTTTCAACTGAGCTACTAGCTAGGTCAAGACATTCGAAAAGGTGATATTTCGATATGTAACTCGACCTAGTCCCGTCCCACACACAGATACGGAAGGCAAGGGGGGGGGGAAGCTTTGTTGCATGACCATGATACAAATTTTCAACTTGCATCTGTTGCTTACCAACATGAGATGGCCACACGGTTATGTGGGGATGCGAATGATACCAGCCTAGAATCCTCATGGGACACTTTCGGGTCGTTAGCATTCCTAACTGGTACTTGATCGTTAAGAATTGAAACTTGGCGAAGTGTTGAAGAATTGTTAATAAATGAGTAAATACAAGTACTATCATTATCGTATTTTACCATTCTTGTCACGTTGTTCAATACTAGGCAGCTTAAGCAGCTTGGTTATTTTTAGCTTGCTTACTAATGTAGTTAACTACTTAACTTTGACATGAGCCAGAGGTGGAAAACTATTTGATTTTAAGGTCTTTTAACGATCCAATTTTGTCGGATCCAATTCACTTCTGATGGATGCTTCATAGTCTGTTGACTTGCAATATACATACAGTATATGACAAACAAATGAACTAAAGCCAATGCAGCACTACTTTGTTAATAACAAGCTACATTCCATATGTCCAAAGTGAATTGGATCCGACAAAGTTGGATCGTGTGAACGGACCTTTAATTAACCAAAGTTTTTGCTAGAACTACTCGCTGTACATTAGCTATGCTGCACTCTGATTGGTCGAGATAAGTGGAGATAACCGCATGCAATACACTTCATAGTATAATTGTTAATTATTCTCGTGAAAAAGGATATTTCTGCTTGTGTTGAAGCATGAGATAGTTGTTCTGGCGATATTTCGACACGATCCTTTCTTTTATCAGATCGCCGCAGCATAAAAACGGTGAACACGTGAGATACGTTGAATTCGTCGATCTACGAGGAGAAAGTGAAAATTTTAATCACAAAAACTAAAAATATAAATACAGTTTTAATACCTTACCACGATAGACAGGTTGCATTGTGGCTTTCTACTACGCGGAATGTTTCAATCGAACAAAATTATTCGCTTGATTTTATTTTCAATTATTTGTGAGTCAGTTTATAAAAAAATCACTGTTTTGGTGGTGTATTCAAACAATTTTTAGTGCACCTACCACTTATCGCTCTAGTTACACCACTGGCTTGGTGGGTGAATATTTATATGTCCAGTTCTGCCTGATGGATTTTTTTTTTAAGTGCAATAGCTTACAATAGAAATACATCTGGCAGAACTGAATATATAAATATTCACCCAGTACCAAGCACAGTCCCGGTTGTAAAAAGTTTGCAGCAGGAATGCTTTGGACTTAATTTACAGGTTTTACAGGTCACCATATTTAAAAATGGTGCTATAGGGGACTGTTAAAGGGTAAAATCTTGTTGCCAATTTTTTTTGCAAGGCTAATATAAAGCAAGGTCATCAATGGCAATTAATTTCAACTTGTGACTCATGGATTCAATACACATCCTTAGATTCAGTTGACTTTGAAAAAATCAGAAAAAATTATCCCATCTACGTGGTTTATGTAATTGGCCTCAGATTGAGCCCTTTTCACAAGGCTAAATATCAGATTCATTTATCAGCCTCTGTGGTTAATTCAAACATTGAAATTTCACCCTGGTTTGAGCTACCTGAACTAAAGTGACAATGCTGCAAATGTAATATTTTCATCTTGGGGCTGAAACAATAAGTATAATAATAATAAATATAACAATGAAGCAATATTTGCTATTTGTTTATATATTTCCCTTGCATTTTTGTTGTCATCTGATTCTCCAAGGAATCACAGCAAAGTTAAAGTTCAGCCAATGAATATGTAAATGTAACAATTTTCTTCTCAATCAACAAGTAATCATGTAGTTGGCTCATAGGAGGCTGTGTTTGTGATAATGTCATGTTTATTGTGAGAAATCACGTTGGCCAACCAAACAAAGCTAATCCTTAATACTGTACACTCAGGAAATTCCATATAATGCAACTATAGTGGTTTCAGTGTTTGAGCTCCTCAGGGTAAAAGAATACACTTTAGATCTTTTTCATTTAGCGGCCAAAGCTCTAGGAATTTCTTTAAATTTAAACTAACCAAAAAAACCTCAATATATATTAGGGCCTATATGAAACAGCTATATATATAACCCCAAATATGTCAACCCTGGAGGCTTAATAATCAAACCAACAGACTTATTTTAGTATTGATGTTAATCATGTTAATGTGTTGATATCATGAAAGATTATTCCACGTATTTGTCTCTTGTTGATAAAAAATAGTCAGCACAGTAGCCCTAATTAACCCATTACCTAAAGGCTATATAAAGTCCATTAGTTCTGATATTATTATTATCTCCAAAGTATTAAATCATCGTTACTTCGATATGCAACATATTGGGAGAGTCAGAAGCTTCTCAAGTTAATTTTTTCAATTCAAACAAACGTGTATGATCAACAATAACTTGGACAGTCGGCAAAAGGAAAGAACGAACATGTATGCTCAGTATGGAAAGGGACCCCAAGATCTTTATAAATAAAACATCTTATTTAATCAGGGAGAATGTTTCATATTGAATATAAACCTACTTCGCCAATCAATAGTCCCATTATTTCCTCTCTGTCGGTAGAAAAAGCATGAGTTAAGCAAACCATGAAGGCATCAGCCTGAAATTTTACTTCCGAGACAGCCGCCATATTGTTTTGATAAGTGAAAGGGGGGGAGAAAGGTATTCTGAGAAGTGGGGGGAATTACTGTACTAGCCACTAGGCCGTCTTCGCCAACCAAAAACCATTATTTTCCTTTCTGAAAAAGTTGTTTAACGAAACCTTTAGCTCAACGTACGTAGCCTCAGAGCGACTCATTCAATGATTCGAAATAAAAATCAATGATAAATTACCCTCCCTCCATTTATTTTGACGATACGAGGTTATCTAATCTAGTGAATAGCCTGAAAATCCTTTGCCGGCTTTTTGAAATTAGTACAGAATTGCCAACTTTTAACGTTGAAACGTTGATAGCCTCATTGTGTTGCTTTAATTAGTTTAATTGTTTCTAAACATAGGAAATTGGATTTTATGCAGTGAAATCACCTCGCAGGTACACCATACAGATACCTGTTGCAATGACATGTAGTATATTGTCAATTGTCTGGGATATTAAAATAATATTATTATAATAATGTAACTATGACACGTGCGCTGGATAACTTTTTTTCAATTTATTTTCTCTACCGTTATGAGCATATGCCTCAGATGTCTACGTCTTTTACTCAAACGAGCGTGGTGTCTCATAGTAATTAGTATTGTATTTATAAGTATAAAATTTTGCCGTGTCTGGTTTCTACCTGAAACCACGTTTATGGATAATGCACTGATTACTACAAGATCAATGTAAGTATATTATTACCGAAATGTTGCCCAGTGCTCCTTACTATCATATTGTGATATTACTGCATGTTTATATACTAATTAAAAAGAGATCGGTTTCAGACCCTAAAAAAATGATACAACACAATATATGGATATTGAACAGGGTAGATTTTCATGGCTGGAAATTAGCCGGGAAGTTGACTCAATAATTTCTATCATTCTTAATATGCATGAATGTAGCATTCTTTGGTTGAATCATGCAGTAGCGTGGCCAGCCTGACATTTTTTCCGCTATGCTAATATTTTGGGGTTCATTGACTGTAAAATTTTTCAATTTCTGAAGAAACCATTCGATAGTTATGACAACCCTGAAATTTGTATAGCGGGACAAAAGCTTCACACTCGCTATGCTACTGTGGGCGATAAAGCATTCTAATCGATTTACCGCTAATTCCGCTTATGTTTGAATTGAACAGAACGAAAAAGATCAAAGCGAGAGAAACGTGCAGTTCAGCTCAAAAAAACATAATGTTTCTGAAGACGCACAAAACTGGAAGCAGCACAATCACGAACATTCTCAATAGGTTTGCCGATCGGCACAACTTAACCGTTGCGCTGCCCATGGACGGATTTTATCACTTCCTGTGGCCTCTGCCATTCCAAACTGACTTTGTACAGAACCGGGTTCCTCGACCGAATATACTCTCAAATCACGCGCGCTTTGATGCCAAATCGCTTGCGGAACTGTTGCCAGATACAACAAAATATATTTCAATCTTGAGGCATCCTGCTACGCAGTTTGCCTCCCTGTTTCAGTTTATGGATTTGGGCGGGTTGCTCGCTGCAAATGGAAATCGAAAATCCATTTCCTTGGAGTATTTTCTCGATAATGCCTTCGAGATACTCAGTTCTCTAAATCGACGGTATCCACAGATACTCATCGATAACCCAAGCCTGCAGCTGTTGCGTAATCCCCAACTGTTCGATTTTGGATTCGACCAGTCAAATGAAGCCATGACTCGCGAGCAGCTAGAAGTCATATCGAGAAAATTTAACTTGATTCTCATAATGGAGCACTTCGACGAATCATTGATACTTCTTAGAAGAAAGCTGTGTTGGACTTTAGACGATGTTGTCTACTTTAAACTCAACCAGCAATTGGGGAAGAACGAGCCCACGAGTGCGCGTGTTCGGGGAAAAATCCTCCATTGGATCAAAGAAGACGTGATGCTTTACGAATATTTCAATGCCTCGCTGTGGGATGAGATAAAAAGGGAAGGAGAGAGCTTTTGGAACGAAGTCGCGATGCTCCGTAAAAGGAACAGGGAACTGAGTGCGGAATGCCTGCGAACAGGTATTTTCATTGACAGACCGTACAATAGTTCCGCAGCTGTGATATATGGCTATTCTCTCAAGCCGAACATCTCAACTGCTTTAAAGTTAACCTGCGAACGCATGGTGCGTCCTGAAATAAAATATCTGGAATATTTTAGGACCATCTCCAAAAGATTATAACCAGGTTAAGTTTGGTTCTGAATTGTGATTTTTGTATAATAGAGGGCAGGAACTCAAAAGACTGATAATTGAATTATCAATTTCACGAAAATTAAGAAAATTATCAATGTTTTGCAATTAAATATTTTTTCCATTTTTTTTTCCTGTACATGGTAATTTTTGTATTTGTTTACATGGTTATTTTGTAGTCCCTAGGGGGTGCCTATTACTCAAATAGGATAATTCGAAGGGAATTTCAGTACCCTCAAATTTGATTGTACTTTTCATGTTGGAATTCATTCTACGTTACATCAATCCAATCGAAGTTCTCTACCGATTTATAACGGAACACATGCATATTGCAAATATAATAATTTAGGCAATTTTTATTGTATTCCATACATTTTTCTAATACATAATACGACATTGTGATTTCCCTCTTCGGGCTTAAATATTTTTTATCTAATTTTACACATCCTTCAAGTAATGATTACATACTTTGCGTTTTTTTTTAAATACATCGTAAAGTAGCTATTTTTGAAGGGAGTTCGCAGCTGAATTAAGAGACCCGTACTAGCACTAGTTCTCTATCCACCTTTAAAATTGGCATGAATTGCGGTCTCCAATTATATATAATTCTGGTCTAAATAGAGTTCATTCGCTTTCCCCAAACCTTGATAGAAAATTGAGTAACCGAGCAACTTGATTCCAGATAAACATGGCCTAGCCTGCACTGCAGTGTGCTTTATGCATTTGAATCAGATCCTTTAACCGCAGCCAGTTGTCGCTCGGCATGATTATTACTGGTTGTCCGGTTCCGTATGTCCCTCACGCGTTAGCCTTGCAAATCATCGACGCGAGTTCCTTGGCATAGTGCGCAGAGTTGCTCAGATCAATGGCCAATACGTCTTTACGATGCGTCGCAAGCCTTCTCAGCTCCTCGGGGATATAGCCAGAGTCGCTCACAGCCGTGGCTATGATTCGCACATCTTTTTCTTTCATGTAGCCTGCCTCTCGGTATGCCCGCGAGATATCGTGTGCTCGACCGTCACTGAAGATGACGAGAACATTTTCCACGGTGGAACGATCACCAGCTTGTCCGTTGAACACCTGTGAGTGAAACATCAATTAGTAACGCGGTGAGTAGCGATTTATGGAGATTGGAGAACAATATGTAGTAAGGAGGAAAGAAGAAGGGGGTTAGAGGGAACTTGGGAAAGACGCGGAGGGAGGAAAGAGGTGGTTAGAGAGAACTGAAAGAAAGATGGGAAGGGAGGGAGAAGAGGGTTGGGGAACTTGGGGAAAAACGCGGGGGCGGGGGGTAAATGGTGAACGGAATAACCCTGGAGGCTGTTCAAGAAAGATTTACTTTGTCATAGAAAACTTGTCTTCTATTTGTTAATAACATTTTTCCCCTAAATGATTTTTGGGGGAATATCGGTAAGAACGTTCCTCTTTTTGTTAATAAACTTAACGTATGTGATAGGAAAAAGGGACGTGAAAATTTTCTAGCATGGTCCGATACTTTCAGTTGTTTAATTTTAAAAAAGGGAAAATTTGAAAGAAAATCACTGCATGCGTACCTCGTTATTTATCTGGCTCAAAGCGTCTCCCAACATTGTATTTCTTCCAGAGTGATATTGCATATTAATAATTGCGTTCAGTTCTTCAGGCAAGGTGTGTTTTTGAAGTTGGAATAAATGTTCTGTTTTCTCGACCGTACTGAACTGCATCAACCCCGTATGCAGATCTGACGGTGGCGACTCTATTAAAAAGAACACGTCTTTCAGGAACTTCCGCTTCTTGTCAAACTCTTCTTGGTTGATGCTTCGAGATCCGTCCAGGAGGAATTGAACGTCGACTTTTTTGTTTCGACAAAGTGATACGACTAGATGAGAGAAAACTAAATGTTAGCACACTGAAGAGAAAATGCTTTGAAGCTGGTGTCCAGTCGTAATGTAAACGAACGTTTTGTTAACATTTTTAGCTGCTGTCATTTGAAAAACGACAAAGTGTCTGCGAATCTCGCAAATTATTGGTTCGCTGTGATCTAGAATCATGAATCACTAGAATCATTCGAAACCAAAGAGTTATTGCAAAGCTGTCAATCATAGATCTAGAATTCGCCTATTTAAGTAAAGGGCCCTTCAGAAAACTGTATTACATCCACTGTAATGACGTACTAAGTCAAGTAAAATTGTGCTCATCATCAAAATATTATTATCGATTATCGGTTCTTGACTGACCTCCAGGTAAATTGACTGACGTACAAATCTTCTCGAGCAGGTCCATTTTCTTGTCGGCTAGTTCGCTGTACTTGCACGTGATAGCATCATGCTTGAACGATGACATTTTTCCAACGGATTGCGCCAAATACCAGGGATATAGGCTCACTCCTACAGCAACGACTTGAACCCCCTTTCTTTTCAGCATGTCAGCCTCTGCCACCGCTTGCGCCCTATCCGTCGGCCTGTCACGCGTGATAAGAACGACAACGTCCTGTGCATCTTCGCGGTCGTAGATCGTGTTGAATTCATAGAACTGAAATATTTGTTAAAAGTTAGGATGTTTCAACATATTTCAACAAAGTTCATCCAAAAAAACTCGAAAGACAGCATGTGAGATGATATTTTCAAGCCTTCAAGGTTCAAACATATATATTGGTAGTATTTTTGTACGAAAGTCACCCACCTTATTACCGGCAAAAGCTAATGCTTCTCCGGCCCTTTTTTTCGTCCCACCAACTTGTTTCATATCATCAATCTGACGTTTCAAACTACTTGTATCAACTCCATCCGAAAGTTCAACTTCCATCCAGGGTTTGCCATATCCACCATATTGCATCACACCAATTCTGAACCTGTCCCCTTCCAACTCCGAAATCATTTCCTTGACAAAATGTTTCACTTGTTTCCATTCCTTTCGCCTGGTCGCTCTATGTTGTTGGTAACTATATGCACTGTCAATGATGAAGAGAATATCCTTTGCTTTGCTGTGACCGCATGCAGACGGACCCGGAACAAACTCCGTTGTCGGTGCAATTGTTACAGCTCGCGTTGTCGGTGCTGTGGTTGATGGCAAATTCGTGGTCGATTTCTCAGTTGTTGTCGATTCGGTCGACGTTGGGATCTGGGTTGTGGTAGGACGTTCAGTTGTAGTGTGTTTCAAAGTTGTTGTTACAACTGTCATCGGTTTTGAACTCGTCGTTGATCCCAAAGAAGTCGTTGCTTCGGTGGTACTTGGCATCTGAGTTGTGGTCAGACGTTCAGCGGTGGTAGGTTTTGAAGTTGTGATTTCCACTTCCTCCGTAGGTAACCCGCTGCCACTGGTGGATGTTTGCTCCGTTGTAATTCTTGCTGTCGTTCTTGGAGCTGTAGGACTTGGTTCTTGTGTGGAAGAAGGCTTTTCAGTACTAGTTGCTGTGGAAACAACCGTCGTAGGCGCCTTCGTGCTTGGTACAGTGGTAGGGGGGTTAGCGGTAGTTGGTTGCGGTACTGTAAAAGACAAGCATATATATTGAAGGCCAAAGGCACATCAATAATAATGTACTAATTTACAAGCCTATACTGACGTGGGGCTGTTTCAAGTTTGGATAATTTTCAGGTATTGACTATTGAAGTATATAACAATAATAACATAATCCTTTCAATTATATGTAATTATCCCGACAATAGCATGCGCTTATTTAGTTTCATATAGTTTCGTTTAGTTTCAAGACCTAGTGACCTAGTCGACTTCAAAATCATCTTATGTTTCGCTGAATCTCTGGTAAACTATCATCTTGCAACCAGACGGACATTCTACTCGGCCGACAAATTTTGGGTAGATTCCTCGTGTATAACGATATTCCTAACATTTCACTTACCGTTAAAATCAATGCAAATTTTTTTTCCTTTACACACATGAGGACAACATAAATGTACCCTCGATCCCATGTTTAAATGACTGCATTCGGCATCGTTCTTGCATGGTTCCTCGGGATCTCCTCGGCAGAATCCAGTAGGACGAGGACACGTGATCTTTGCAGCTATACAAAATAATTAAAGTTGGATTAAAGTTGTGTCTACTGATTGGTCAAGCGTTAAAGTGACCGATGAATAAATAAGCAATTTTAGAAAAAGATTCTGTATGTTAATGAACGGAATGCAAGTGGCTTGAAATTTTTTCGAGGTAAAAAGTAAGTTGTAGAATTCTGCCTAACTTTAACTCCGCTTGAAATATCGTTTTATTTCATTTGTCCTACAATTCTCGAGATATTTGTTTACGTTTGTAAAAAGTGTATTTTCTCTAAACCGATTAGTTTTTTTAAATATTAATTAACATAGCATTTAGCTAAAGTCTTTGGGACTAAACGCGATAATGACTCCATCCAGATTGGCCAATCATAACGTAGCTAGACTGCGGGGAAAATCCCTTAAGATGAACAACGGATGTGTTCTCTTGTCACAGCAAGTTAATTTATACTATTCCGCCCCGGAATATCTTAATACACTAGCTGTTTCACCGTTGAGACCCATACTGGGTAAACTTTGTCTTTTTCATCATAATTAGGATGATTGTCGAAATCAAACGCTAAATAATCAATATAATTTTCCCTCGTACAAACCTCTGTTATTCGAAACTGGTGCGCTTTGAATCTCCGCAACAATTTCCAGAAATACCACCAGAAATACGACAAGTTTTGATGTGATACCCTGTGTTTGGAGAAAAGATAAGAAAAGTATAAGAATATTTAATTTATCATCTCGAAGGTCGAATGTCAATGACCCGAATGTTTAACTTCTACTTGCATTAAGATAGGTAAAACAATTGACGCGGCTATATAGGTCAATTTGAAAGATTTGTTTCCAGAGTTGTATAGGTTATTTTAATGAATGACCTGCCCAAAATCAGTTAATAACGCCGTGTTTCGAATTTCTAGTAGGAAGTTAACAACTTATTTGCAAGCAGTAGAAAACTTCAATTATATAGCTTCTTTATCTTCCTATGTTCACAATGAAAAAAGTTATGCGAAAAGGCAATCGATTAAATGAGTTTGGCAGAGAAATATTGTAGCTTCAAATCCATGTGTCAGTGCCGGTATATTTCCCAATTGCCAGCATGCGCACTGCTTATCGAGTTAATAGTATAATTCATGACCCACAGTACCTTGTTCATTTTTAATATTCTTTATACAGCCTTGCTTGTGAATTATTCCCTTGCTTGTTCTTGTAGATGTATCTATGTCGATGCAAACTTGTGGATACAGTTCGACCATGCAACATCGCGATATTTATATACGCGCGCCGTCCAAACTTTTCCCAGTATGTAGGTTACGTCACCAATTGAATCCTGACCTCTTGACCCAAACAATATGCCAGGCCCAAAGATTTAATGAGTTTAACTGAACATTAATATACACCCCGGATATGCATTCCTTTACAAGTAGTGATATCATATCGAGTGCTTCACATGCATAACATCTATAAGTACATACATGTTTTGGTCCCAATCGCTTCTGGTCGATCGCTTCAAGAAATATCTGTGATTGTGAACTATTTGTATATAGATGCCTTTTATTAACCACTAATATAAAGGAAACCGCAAGGTCGCCTGGGACGTTCATATACGATACACGTCCCTGGCCCCTCTGATGAACAGGCGTGTCAATTTGCCACATATGTGCATGGAAGACAGGAAATAAAGTGTACACGGCAATCGTCCGACCTAATCGGACCGCTGTCATGCTGGGCCTTTTTAGAAACTATTATCCGAAAATAGAACGAAGTAAATAGCCGAAAGGTTGGCTGTTCTTAAATTTATTATCTGACTCACAAAACGTCGTAATCCTATTAACCACAGCAGACTGGAACAAAAGCGCAACCTAACACATACAAATAGGAAAGGCAATATTGCTCGATCCTTCTCCAATGTACAAAATGTTAAACAATCTCTCTTTGTTTCACATAATTCGTGATATGGACTTGATGCTGCCTAAACGAAAGACTAGTGAAAAACTTTTTTTTATAATATATTGGTGCATCTCACTCTAAGAAGTATTTTATCCTTCATCCGGAAGAAACCGAAAGTTAATGCATGGGCTGACTTCTGTTTAACTTATGTTTCAACTTTGTGTGCCTATATATGAAGGATTTCCCTGATATATAACAAATAGACGAGTGGTTTCATACCTAAAATGCATGACTAGCTAAAATTTGTAATTATAGCGGAGTTTCTTTTCTTTTCGACTGTCTGAAAGTAAGGGCGCCGGCATATTCCCGACACTATAATTATCAGTAAAATTAAGAACATGTGTGAATATATTGGTAAGTCTGTGTATGAAAAAGGTAACCAACTTAGTGCCAATAGAGCTATCTAGATAGAGAGTTCAGAATTAATGAAAATACATGCATAATATAGTATAGTAAAAAACCACAAAAATTTGAATTTTTTCACAACATTATATCACATTGACATAAAACGTTGGTGACATCAATCAGTTGCTTTATAGAATTTAATGATCGTACAAGTGCATTGCAATGTCTGGCTCGCTGCATGGGGCTTGTAACGCCCTGACCTAAATTGACCGTTCCTTGGACCCCTATAAAATAATAATTTATTAAAACATCGTATTGCTGTATTTCTATTATAAGTATTATTTAAGTCCAATGCGGTTGAATTCCGGCGTTAATTAAGGTTTTTTTCACGACATCTATAACGATTTCCGATGAAAAATATACGTTCACGCTGAGTGATGGCTTTCGCTATTAAACGATGTTTTCTTAGCAAATGAAATACACGCAGTGTCATTTTCCATATGGGAATTAAGAAGGCAACTATAGTGTTATTAGTGTATCAAGGTAAGACGGTAAGTGATTACGAATTATAGATTTATTGGGAGTTTTGCTTCACTGAAGTCTGCAAAATGTTCGATCACGCAATATATTTAATATATTTATATTAATTTTTATATTTACCTATCCAAGAACTAATTCTAGTGTATATATATAACACTCGATAGAAATATATACAGACAATATATAATATACTGACAGCTTTCGATCTTACTCATCTCAGGCTACAGGCTAAACATGCGGAAACTCAAAGCATTGAAGTAAACTATGCATGTCAATGCATGAGCCTAATTCGATATATCTTGTCTTGTGCGTAATGATGACATGACGCGAATGAAAGGTGTCAGCCTCTTTACAAACGCGCAAATCACGTAACTAACGCATAGATCGTATATGTAAGAACAGCAACTTTAGAAATAAGAATGACGAAACAGGAGTAGTTTGGAATTATCGTGTTAATGTTATCCTATTTTACTCCCTGTTAAGTAAATATTTCCGGCGCCATGCCCCAAAATACTGAATGACGGTATCTCTTTGTTCGGCAGATTATTCCACTCACACATGAATTGATTTGAATTGCTGGCCAAAAATTTTAAATTTTGTCGAAGACTGTCTATATTAGGCCGTGCATTGTGCAAAGGGCATTTTATTTAAGTATGCTCACTTATATATGGACGCGATCAACTCGCAAGTCATCTATTTTAATTTTTTTTTTATTAAGGGAAGGGCTATAAGCCTGTATGCTAGGTTTATATATATTACACACGTACGAAGAAGCTGAATTAAATCTTTCCAAATTGTTTTCATGACTTGTTACTCGATACAAATGATCGCGTGTTCCGGCATTTGATGCCAAGCCAAAGCCGAAAGCAAAGCTTTTTTCTTCTGCTGAGTGAAGAGTGTTAAGACTTAAGGGCTTATTGGCATTGCTTTTATGATTTGCTTCCCCCGACGTAGCTCAATTTTAAAAAAGATCGCGTGACATGTGGCGATCGCTGTAGCCACTTTATAGTTTTTCTTCGGTGTTTGTTTCAACTCTACCCATGCAGACGTATTACCTGAAACGTTCAGACCATTTATAAAGAAAAAATGATAATTATCGTTGTCTAATTATATATTTATGTTAATAGGTAGTTTGACTTCCATCTCGCACGTCAGGGTAAAAATCATACGACTTATGGTGGCTATCAATATAAATTGCTTTTAATATGAACCGTGTTTCGTGTTTAAAATTATTTAAAATGATCATTTCCTTGCTTGACCATGACGTTAACTCATATTAACTCATCATATATGACCCGAAGTGCTTATATATTCATTTCAATTTTCATATCACACGAGGCCTAGCTCAGGAAACGGGAAAGGCTGTGATGCAGGTAGCTATATGATTTTTTGATAGCGTCGGAAAAAAACCTGATTGAACCCCAAAGGCAAAGCACGCGGATGCACAGCACGACTGCACGTTTGAAATTAAATAAGACATTAATTTTGAATACTCTGAACCTTGATACCGAATACCATCATTTAACACTTAGCAGTTAGGGAGGAAATATGCACAGATAGATTGAGATACATATGTAGATATAGATATAAAACGTGGGAAAAGTATATATATATATATACATATTTTATATATCTCGGCAGAAAACCTTTTCCAGCTGAAAATGTAATTTATGAATAAGAATATAAACATAATCCGGAAAACATTATCTTGTAAGGTTATAAGATATTCGCTACTATCATAAACATTGTGCGATGGTATTATTCCGAACTCTTTTTAAGTCATTTGACAAATTTGACAAAAATTATTATATGTGATTCAATAGCGCGTTCCTTGATTTTACAAGATTTTGCTCTCAGAGAACATTTTTTAATACTGTTCGGGCAATACGTATAGGTAGAGAACACACGCTTGAGAAACGTTCTCTGGTGAATGAATTTATTTCAAGCTTTCAGCTATCAGTTTATAGCCTTCAATGGGTAGAATACAATTTTTTTGTTATTGACGTCCTGGCCTAGACGTTTACATGTTATTGCTTCCGATTGAGGCCCGGCAAGCGTGATGGTTCGCGTGACGCGAGCTAGCCTAAAATATTGAAAGAATCTTTGGTATTTGGACGCACCCATGCATCCTTTTTAATTTTGTTGAAATGAACAAGTGGCTCGATCATTCAAGGGCTTTTTTATACGGTACAGGCTGACCACTGTCCTCTCGAAACATGAGCGGACGAGAAAGATCGATCGCCGTAAGACAAAAGTTTTATTTGTTTAAAGGATTAATAATCGCGGTGGAAACGGATATTTATAACCGTGACTACGAGCTTCTTCCGACCGCATCGTTTAGGGTCACTGAGTTCGGGTCGCCTTGAAATTATACAATATTCAAAAGGAAAACATGCCCCTTCTCAATGACCAATGTTGGATGGATTTGATTAATCATGACCAGAAATTGCGGACATGGAATATGCAGATTGCCGTACTGAACAAATTTGCATATTTGTTCAAATTATTCGTTTGCAGCTATAAATAATATTGCGCATTATAAGTTACTAGTCAGCTATACATACACGACATCCATTTATTCTCCATTGGATTTTTTTCAGTTCGTAAGCGAGTTAGCATGTTTTTTAAAACACTTTAATTGTTGGCAGTTTCAAGCATTTGATACTTATGATCCTTCTCAAGCCTCACGGATTACTTCAGAGGTTACGTTTTTTATCTATTTGTATTTATTGTGAAGAATATAAAATAAAACTTATTAAAGCGTGTAGTATGAAAAGGATTGAGACAAACTACGGCGAGAAATCACCTCGATCCACAACAAATTAAACAAGTTTCTGAACGTGGAAAATTTGTGCAATTAAGGTTACGTCAAATGTTTTTAAAACTGTAGTGAATGCAATCTAGTACTTAGATCTATCTAAAAAGTTAATTGTTTCATTTGAAAAGGTACACTTTTAATAACTCTAGGAATTTTCGCCTAAAACACGATTTTGTCCAAATTTCCCACTCCTCGATAAATTCAAATCGGCTTTATCCAATGGCAATGATTGGACTCTTTTATGGAAAACTAAAACATGCGGAGTTTGCAGGCGTAGCCAGTCTGATGAGTGGATAGAAAAGGACCCCCTTAACCTTTATCAAATTAAAAAGAACTGCACGTCCGAAAAAATCATTCACATGTGGGTAAAAATATGAAATCATAAAAATCACGGCAAGCATAAATAAAACACACAGAATCAATGATTAAAGACTATATATAATCGAGGCATTATTACCATTATAGCAAATGGAACAGTCTACTACAACTGCTCATGAGAATTAATTTACTCAAACAAATTATTTTCAGGCAATTAATTAAAATTATGCTTTATATATATATATGCAACTAAAAACTGTGTATATCATTACCGTTATCTAATTTTAGGTATATATATGCAAAACGTATTTGAAACGTATTCAGTAAAAATCATCGTGTTGATAAACTAGTATTGAGAAAAGATTGAAATTAATTCGTTTCTTTTAAAGTGCCTATATCAAGTTCAGGGAGTCGATCAAATTTCCCGCCGGATTGAGAGAAGAAAAAATAGATATATCTCATATGCAACTCCCCTAGCTTTATTTCAATGGAGGATCTAGGGCCAGTCAGAGTAAATTGTACAGCTAAATTTCAAACTCAAAACACCTTAATAACAGCGCTATTGCTTATGAATTTCAAAGGCAATATTAAATAAAAATCTATCAATGCGATTTTAAGCTGTACGAATTTATTCTGACTACCCCTAGATCTGCCACTGCTTTATGTGTAATTTCAAAATTTACCTATAGTTAAAAGCCCAAATTATATAAGTATGTGCAATCCCTAACGTTGATATGGGCACTTCAACCATGTTTGCACTTGATCATGAGTTTAAGTGAGGCATTTCATTTCACTGAATATTACTGATCTGTATTGTTATTCATCATGCTTAGCTATGGTTCTGTCGGGTGATAAATTTGACATGCATTAGCTGTATGATAAAATTTGAATCAAAACGTACGATAACCAGTGTTATTAATATTGACCATTCTGCTGTCATCACCACTATCACTATCACTGTGACTGTCACCTTCACCATCACCATCACCATCACCATCACCACTATAGCGGTCACTGCCGACTCCAAAATGCTCCTTGCGGGATTTAAACTTCTGCCATGGCATAAACAAGATATAACAGAAGACGCCAATTGTAAGTATCACTGATTGAGCCCAAATTGTTTGCGGTATCTGTCGGAACGCTGATTCCACTTCGTCCAGAAAGAATCTCAAAATGAGTGGTACATTCATACACAAGGTAAAGAATAACCATAGTAACAGCTTAAATCGAAGCAACGTTTTCCCCTCCCATTTCTTTGCCATCCAAAGCATGATGTAGGAAACGATAAAAAAGCCAAAATTAAGCATTTTGAACAACAAATATGCAGCTGCCGCGGCAATAAAAGCTCTTTCGGGGTCAAAAAATGAACAGTTGACGGGTGATTCGTGGTAAGCATAAGTATCAGTTATCTTCAAGTCATCTTTTTTTTTAAAGCAATCGATTTCTGGATCGTTAATACAATTGTAAGTCTGATCAATGATAGCAAGGAAGAAAAATAGCTGGATGCACATGGCAATTTGATAAAGGGAGATGATACAAAAGACAAATTTGTAAATGTGGCCAGATGGAAGTTTCCTTCCACAGAAAAGGTAGGTCAATTTCCCGTTAATATTCATTCTAGTGAAGGTTTTCATCACCATCAGCATCAAGCTTAAGCTGGCATGCCTTCTTCGGCACCAACACCAAATTGACCCTCCAATGAAGAATATAATGCATGGCAAAAGGCATGCACATAAAATAATTTTGGTGTACTCGCCGAGATCCATTGCTTTTTTTGTACTTTGTTTTGTCTATGTATTTGTATACGATCAATCCACAAGGAACTCTGAAAGATAATTTGCATTAAGGGTTAGGAGAATTCGATTTCTGGCTCTTGCATACAGCCCAGCCGCGTGTATTTTTTTTAGGATCATAATAAATATCCATGTTATGCATGTGTACAAATACAGTGGGAAAAAGTAAACGAACTGATATGTGAAAAAATTTTGTTAGTTGAACAGACGAGCATGGCAAATGCACAAAAGAGTATATATAAGTTAAAATAAAGTTATATATATAATACTATTTAATGACTTGGATGTTCAACACACGCATAAGCAGTCGAAGAATAGGGGAAAATAATACTCGGAGAAGAGGCGAAATGCCAAGGAAAAAGACATTAAACCAAGATATCACCTTCTAGTTGAGAAGAAGGTTTAAACTGACGATGAAATTTACACGAGGTTTAAACTGACGACGAAATTGACGATGGCATGGTACAACCATCAGCACCACGTCAACCCGATGCAGTAGAAGAAATACCCCTACCTATCCCATCAAGAGGATCATCATGTAATCGTTAAGAAACTGTAGTTTTAACAAGTTAAAGCTAAGTTTAGACAATAAAGCCATGAGCAACAAACGATAATGCAAGAACTAGAAAGGGTGGAATGTATTATGATTATTTGTGGTTATTTAATGGAATTGGACATTATCAGAATTAAAAGACATCCTGGGAAATAATAATACTCACAGAAAAAATAAACGATGCCTTTGTCATTCCACATTTAAATCATATGCTCCAGATAGCACAGATGAGCAGTCAGAAATTTTACCCGAATTTATAATCAGCGAGATCGACGTTTATAAAAAGTTAATACGGCATGGCCAGAAATTGCGCAAAATAATTATGCAGATTGCTGAAACAAATGTGCATATCTTTTCAAATATTATTCATTTCTGCAAAGGTTGTATGAAAGCCGGATAGAGCCATCCACCGGATCTCGTATGAGTCAGCATGCAGTAATAATTTTCGCGGCTCGGTTTTTTCACTCTTACGTATTCGCCACAGACTGTTACCCCAAACCATCGAACAATAATCAAAGTGTGGTAGCACTAAAACTTGATAAAGATATGTAAGAGTTCTGGCGGAAACATAGGTTTTCGCACGACGTAACATGCTCTTTGGGGCTTTTTTACGAGGGATTTTTTGGTTTCAATTTTATAAATTTTATTTAAAGCTTTTCCAATCAATAAAAACATTTATATTTTGAAAAAGGCTATTTAATCTTTGTCGAGTTGCAATGATCATATATTCCGCCTTAAGTTAATTTCTTTAAAAGACTGAGCCAGTGATGAATGTTTTCCAATTCATTATTATTAATTCGGTACTTAGTGAAACGTTAAAAATCAGTGTTAATAGGAGGCGACGATATCCTTCAAGTTCGAGTCCTTGACAAGTTTAGTTGGAATATTCAATATCGTCACTTGTCAGGGCTAACGATGACAAGATATTCAGCTCCGGGTTCGTGGCTCCGGGTTCGCGAACCCGGAGCTGGCTCCGGATTCGAGCGAACCCGGAGCTGGAGTGGCTAGTTTTTAAACAAACCGATCTGGCCGCTTCCCTTTTAATGGAAATCGAAAAATTTAAAAAGGCCATTTTTCTTTGTTATATTATCAAGAACATGGCCTAAAATGAGAGTTTTATTTTATTTACTTTGCTCGCAATAGCTCCGTGAAGTTGGCCATTTTTTTCGCAAAGTTGACTGGTCAGCGGCACGGGAGACCGCCAGGCTTTATAAAAGTTTGATTTACTAGCTTTACGACGAGCTTTTGTGAAAACTAAAAGATGGCCATTCGAGAGAAAGCTTATGAGAATATCCTTATAGTTCTAACCTTCTTCTAGCTTGCGAAACCACGACAGGCAACTTCTGTAAAGTCTAGCTGTCTGATTTAAACCACGCACCCGTGGCATAAATTTAATCCCTTCGCGAAGGCAACTAACCCGGTTTCTGCAAATTTTCGTTTTTCCACATTGGTTTATTGAACTGTAAATGTCATATCATCAATGCTAACAATTATTCGAATACTCTAAGCAAAAAAAGATCTCTTCTACCTGTAATATGCTACGGAAACAACACCGTCAAACAAGTGTACACAAAGCGGCTCAAATCGACAAACGGCCATTGCATGTTAAGTACGCTTTTCATCGCCGAGATTTTTTCGCTGATTTCTTCGCTAATTCGACTTTAAATAAAATTCTAAAAGATGGCCATTTGAGATATACATTCATACTCTTCCACCACAAAGATTTGAGGTTCTAGGATTCGTATCCAGTGAGCACAACTCCTGAGAGTACAAGCCGTCAGAATTCTGTCACGACCCGACATCATTAACATTACAACCCGATGGACACAACCGCCGTGTTTAAAGCAAATTCACGCTTTAGCGGACAACGCTGGTAAATCATAAACCCCATATTATTATTGTTAGCCATCATTCGAATGCTTTACGCTAAGAATATCTTTTCTTCTCTTACTACACGGCGCAAACAGCATCGCTAAACCATGGTCTTAAAAACGGCTCAAGTTCTCAAACGTCAGAAATATGTCATATAAGCTGAACATCACTCGAATTGTTTCGCAGATTTCGTCGCTGTTTTGACTTGATATAAAATTCTAAAAGATGGCCATTTGAGATTTATATCCATACTACACCATGAAAGTTTTATAGGGCTTCGGGATTCATATTCAGCGCCAACAACTCACGAGAATACAAACTTTGTTGACAACAAGCTCACGGGCGATGATAATTCACATTGTTTTGATCTCAGGGAAAACCCATCAGGAAGATCGGGTGATACTCGGGTAGTAGCGCCTTTACAACCATGTGTTCTTGTGTATATTTACATAGATGACCTCGGAGAACTCTACCACTTAAGCTTAGACCTTTAAACTGATTATCACTAACCTTTCTTGAAAAATATAAATATCACTGATAAATATACACAAGAACACATGGTTGTAAAGGCGCTACTACCCGAGTATCACCCGATCTTCCTGATGGGTTTTCCCTGAGATCAAAACAATAAACAATTATTGAATGATGTTGAGCAGGATATGAGGAATTATTAAGGCCGAGGTTTGTGTTATCTGCCGAAGCCGAAGGCTGAGGCGGATAACACAAACCGAGGCCTTGATAATTCCTCATATCCTGCGAGAACCGAATTCAATAATTGTTTTATTATTTATTTGCAAAAATTTACCTTTTCTTTGATTTAGCCATTCGTATTTTCCCGCTTTTAGGTTTTGGCACAAGCCGCATAAATTAGCGTGACGTCATACCGTGCAATAATTTTTTTCATATCTGACGAAGTGACGTCAAACGTGCAATAATTTTTTTCATATCCGACGAAGTGACGTCACTGTCCGAATTTGGGCAGCTGCCGAGCGGATATGACGATTTCGCCAACAGCTGCTGGCCAATCAAAACTCTTGACTCATTTTCAATAAATAATAATGTGAATTATCATCGCCCGTGAGCTTGTTGTCAACAAAGTTTGTATTCTCGTGAGTTGTTGGCGCTGAATATGAATCCCGAAGCCCTATAAAACTTTCATGGTGTAGTATGGATATAAATCTCAAATGGCCATCTTTTAGAATTTTATATCAAGTCAAAACAGCGACGAAATCTGCGAAACAATTCGAGTGATGTTCAGCTTATATGACATATTTCTGACGTTTGAGAACTTGAGCCGTTTTTAAGACCATGGTTTAGCGATGCTGTTTGCGCCGTGTAGTAAGAGAAGAAAAGATATTCTTAGCGTAAAGCATTCGAATGATGGCTAACAATAATAATATGGGGTTTATGATTTACCAGCGTTGTCCGCTAAAGCGTGAATTTGCTTTAAACACGGCGGTTGTGTCCATCGGGTTGTAATGTTAATGATGTCGGGTCGTGACAGAATTCTGACGGCTTGTACTCTCAGGAGTTGTGTTCACTGGATACGAATCCTAGAACCTCAAATCTTTGTGGTGGAAGAGTATGAATGTATATCTCAAATGGCCATCTTTTAGAATTTTATTTAAAGTCGAATTAGCGAAGAAATCAGCGAAAAAATCTCGGCGATGAAAAGCGTACTTAACATGCAATGGCCGTTTGTCGATTTGAGCCGCTTTGTGTACACTTGTTTGACGGTGTTGTTTCCGTAGCATATTACAGGTAGAAGAGATCTTTTTTTGCTTAGAGTATTCGAATAATTGTTAGCATTGATGATATGACATTTACAGTTCAATAAACCAATGTGGAAAAACGAAAATTTGCAGAAGCCGGGTTGGTTGCCTTCGCGAAGGGATTAAATTTATGCCACGGGTGCGTGGTTTAAATCAGACAGCTAGACTTTACAGAAGTTGCCTGTCGTGGTTTCGCAAGCTAGAAGAAGGTTAGAACTATAAGGATATTCTCATAAGCTTTCTCTCGAATGGCCATCTTTTAGTTTTCACAAAAGCTCGTCGTAAAGCTAGTAAATCAAACTTTTATAAAGCCTGGCGGTCTCCCGTGCCGCTGACCAGTCAACTTTGCGAAAAAAATGGCCAACTTCACGGAGCTATTGCGAGCAAAGTAAATAAAATAAAACTCTCATTTTAGGCCATGTTCTTGATAATATAACAAAGAAAAATGGCCTTTTTAAATTTTTCGATTTCCATTAAAAGGGAAGCGGCCAGATCGGTTTGTTTAAAAACTAGCCACTCCAGCTCCGGGTTCGCTCGAATCCGGAGCCAGCTCCGGGTTCGCGAACCCGGAGCCACGAACCCGGAGCTGAATATCTTGTCATGGGCTAACGCCAATCTTCCCCCGATGGATCGCGGGCTCTGGTTTCGAGATTGCAACAGACCTTACCCTGCCCATGTCCGTGGTTGTTTTGTAGTTTCCAGTCCCTATCTTACTTTCGAAAACAAAGATGGCGGAAAGGGTAAAGATAAAAGTGGCAGAAGGAGGGAGAGCCGAAACACCATACTTTCGCTAAGAGAAAAAGGAAATATACTGCAACGTTACCGCAGCAAATAGCCAAGAGGACATGTTGCCAGGTATTCGCGAACAAGGAAGATGTGATAATTCGTCACCTTTGTCATCAACAAACCTGGTTGACAACATGCTAAGAGAGCAAGTATGGTTGATATAACACAATTTTAATATAAAAAGTTTATCTCGTATGAAATAATGTTGCACATATACGTACGGTACTATATTTTTAGTAATTAGAATAAATATATAATCTTAAGATACTTTTCCGTCCCTAAATTATGCAAGGTTGCTTATTTTTGTTGTTTGGTAATGAGTAAAAAGATTTTAATAATATTTTAATAAAGTACAGTAAAAGCTTGAAGGATATTTGTGGCTCAAATTTGAAGTCCATGGTCCTAATATATACTATAAAATTATTATTTATCATATTAACATTCGTGGGTATGCTGCCATGCTCCTTTGCAAGATTCTGAGATTCCCTTTGACGACAAGCCATTATATGTTCAAAATGTATTGAAACAGACTTTGTCCTGTTCAGTTTTTTGATAATTGTATTTACCCCTCTTACTTAAACTATTACAGATCATTTCAATGCCTGGAGGGAGCACGTTTTTGTTGTAATCCCCTTTAATGCTATTCCCCATGAGAACATGCCCGCAGTACTTAATTTCAGAGGCAAACAAAGACAGAACAATGCAACTCCATTTTCCATATGCAGAAATAGACTTAAGGTGCAAGGGCGTAAATCCATGTTGGAAAGTGAGGGGGGGGGGGTGGGACGCCTCAGTTTGCATATATTAGCTACCTATGATTAACTACCACGTATAAGTATGACATACGGTGCCGGGTACAGGCGTTAACAAACGTTTTATATGGAATTGTGGAATGTTAATAGTTTGGACTTTCGAGTTGACATTTGTGAAGACCATTTCTTGATTTCTACTCCGAGTTGAAAATTCGCCCCGGTTTTGTTTTGTTGTTTTTTTTTTATTTTTCGTCGTCGCAAGTCTGTAATGGCGCGAAATTCACTAGTATTTGAAATGTGTATGTGACCGCCGACCGGATTAATGTACGTCTCAGTCTTATCTCCTATGAGTTGTGGTGCACAGCTTTGGCTAATTTTCTGATGCGCGATTCGATTTCGCTCGCATGATACGGCAATTCCTCCAAGCGGAACAAATAAACCGTTCTTTTCATGCTGTTCGATTATGTTTAAATTGAATTGGGGTAAGAATATATTTAATACCTGTAGATTCTGGTCTTATTTTAATAATATCGCTGCTATTTCGCCGTTTAACAAGATGATGTGGTCGTGTATTGGCGCGTTGACACGTCGTAGTTTGCACAGGATCAAAGATTTAATATAACTATACAAGCGCGAATTCCAAAGGTAAAGTGTAAGACAAAGCGAATGTATCATGCGGTTTATTTACATTTTTGAACAATTGAACTTCTATACTTTTTAACGTACGATGTGCTTCTGAATTTCGCGATCGAACATTCAGGTTCGCAAGGCATCTAAATGCGAATATGAACTGTATTGTTTATGTTCAGAAGCTCTATATTGAAGACTGGCACGTGCGCCGGAGTTAACGCCAGAACAGGCGTTTTGTTTTTATTTAACATACCTTTAATAAGACACTATCAGTATGGTATAAAAAAGTGGGGGAGGCAATTACATATTCGTCCCCTCTGCCATCCGCTCTTGTTAAGGTGAAGGTGTACATTCAAGGCTATATTTGCATCCTTTGTATATATATGAATTTGATTCTATAATATTCGATCATTCTTTGAAACATAATGTGCAAAAAAATATCTGGCACTAGCTAATAGCAAAACAAAAAACTTATATGCTAAAGGTAAGTGAAAAAAACACTGGCCATGAATTGATTGAATTCCTTTCCTTTAAGTGCAACAAACCCTTAGCATTTAATCCAAATTTGGATACAATGGCCAGAGAATTTCACACGCAATGAGAAAATAATACCAAACTTCAGTAAATAATCTGAATATTAGAATTATTTTATGATTATACACCCATGAATCTTTATACTGTATATGACCCAATTATACATATATACTAATTATAAGGCAACCAATTACGTTGGCTCAGATCATGAATCATCAGGCATTGTGGTTGGATCATCAGCTGTTGGCAAAATTGATTCTTATTGCATGGAACTAATTGACTATTCTAAGAAAATATTGTATATGGCTAAAATCATATATGGCTATACCATTTGTTTACCGAAGCAATTTAAACAGATAATGTTTGAAACTGCAGAATGCCAAATCCTTATGATCGATGGAAGAGTACGTTTAACCCCTATACTTCACCGGACGTCAATAGTAAACTTACTGCCTGTCCACCATCCGAAACCTGCAACCTTATTTTAAGATGAGGGTAAATCAATTATGATTTTAAGCACTTCACTCGACGTAGGGAAATTCTTGAGGTTGAAAGGATCTTAATTTCGAGTGGAATTAAATTAAATTAAATTAAAGTGTGTATAATTCCACTCGAAATTAAGACCTTTTTTAATAAGAAGGTTCATTCTGAAATGTTTTGGTGAGTACATAATTAATTACAGTAAGTACTCTGTACATTCAACTTCATAGCACCATATGTACCCCACTGAAATCTTGGCCGAAATGGAGGTCAGTATAATCATTCCTGATTGAGCTGATTGAGACTAAATTGTGCGATTTACATAAGGCCAAAATGCTTTATGCATTAAGTTTACATATTTGTATATTTATGCTTTTCAGTGTATTACCGTCCCTGTTTCAACACTTTGTGTGGCGAACGTCTTGAATACGATGGCAGTGAGATTGCCATTTTGAATATGGGTAAATTTGTCATTTCGTATGACATTTTACGGGACCTCATGTCTCATTTTTTGATTGGAAGGTATGTTATTTGCTTTTTAAAATATATATCAATTATCGACTTATATTAACATTGTTGTCATTTTTGTCGTTATCAACAAGGGTCGAGTCGAATTAGTCAGATGTGAAGTTATGTTTCAAATGATATTGAATATAACTTATTAATTACTAGTGTATGCCTTTCTGTATCTTTTATTGTAGATGTACAATGTATACCTGCTATAACGTTTGGTCCGTAGTGATGAATGATGGCGGAAAGGCAGCCGGATTTGCGAGAGATAATTTCTCCGAAGCAAGGGCAAGCAAGCTGGTACTCATTTCTGCAACTATTGGATATCGACTATAACGAGGGTTTTGCTGTCCAATATAACTTATAAGGATTGAATAAACTGTATATAAGTCATATGGTCTTCCCATATTAATATAACTGCCTTCTTCCCTTCACGATTTCGTAGATTTCCACTGCTCGTCGGTATAACCCAAGCTTCGTGACTCTGTGTATAACAGCATATTAACACAGCATTTTACATAAAAGATGTGAAACTGAAAGAATGACCATCGACCACAAATTCAAATGCTTTTTGGTTACATACAAAACCTAGTCGAATTACACTAACGATTTTGCCGACAGTATAAACGAGTATAAAAAATATGTTTTCACTTTCCTCCTTGTCTTATCAGCTTATGCTAATTTATTCAAATGACTGGACATAAAACAAACATAATTTCGTCGCAATGTTGATCTACTTAAGACGAAATGCCGCAATGCCGAGAGCATGGACATGCGCAATCCATGGTTGTTTTTCGTGATTGAAAACGACATTTTAGCCACGGATATACCTCCAGACTGAGATGTATTTAATTTACTAATTTCACTAGCACTTCCTGAATATGTATTTCTGAGAAACTAAACTTTTTATCAGCCGTAAATTTCATACACGTATCAAAATTACTCATTACTACTCATCGAGAGTGACAGAGAAATTTTCTTACTAGTGATCAATGTAAAATTGCATTACAATAATGCAGTTCAAACTCTTATTCGAATGGAAATACCGTTATGGTGTCGTTACGACGAGATTAAAAACTTCCGCTAAATGAGTCTGAGTAAGTTTTTAACCTTTCAGAATACAGGCGTTAGTCTCTATGATATAGAGTTTAATGCTTTTATGTTTTATAATGAATAGCATAAAACTGATAAAAGCGTTTAGGGACACGCTTTGTCGTTTTGGAGAAATACAGCATTAGCCATTACGTTCGCGACAAGCCTGGCAATTGGTCCAGTTTCACACGTCGTGTGCGGTGATGTGCCAATCCTAAT